>NW_023606640.1:0-40001 GCF_013339745.2 Dermacentor silvarum | reverse complement strand
TACCTGCCACTCCCAAGGTGGTAACAGCTTGGCTGGAGGCATTAAGCGATGTTCGAGGAGTGGGACGTCCATTTCTTCGCTCAGCTCCCTGACACGCATTGAGAAAGGCTGTCTTACAGAGGGACGATTACGAAAAAGTGTAGCACACGTCATATCGTTAATGTATTAGAACACGGATGCTCATGATTAGAGTGAACTTTATAAAAATATGAGAGGCTGGTGTATGTTCTCTGTAGATGGAGTGACCACTCATTCGATTCGACGTATAAACTTTCAATGGGGCTTGTTAGGAACACGCCGGTAGCCAGGCAGATACCTAGATGGTGGATGGGATCTAGCATCTTTAGCGCGCTAGGGGCGGCAGAGTGATATACCACAGCACCATAGTGCAATCGTGATCGAATGAGAGACTCTTGTAAAGATTCATTAAACATTTCCTGTCACTGCCCCATGTTGTGCAAGATAAATTTTTAGTAAATTCATTGTTTTGAGGCATTTTACCTTAAGATATTTAATATGTGGAATAAAAGTAAGTTGAGCGTCAAGTACAATGCCGAAAAATGTGTGCTCTTTGTTCAGAGGTATTTGTAGCCCATACAGTTCTACACAAGGATCAGGAACCAGGCCTCTCTTTCTTGTAAAAAGAACACAAGAACTTTTGTGGGGGTTCACTTTGAATCCGTTTTCGTCTGCCCACTTGGACACTTTGTTCAAGCCCTGTTGTACCTGTATCTCACACACTGTAAGGTTGCAGGATTTGAAACCTATTTGTATGTCGTCTACGTAGACGGAATAAAACATAGCTGGCGGTAATGAAGCACGAAGCGTGTGCATCTTCACGATAAACAGTGTGCAGCTGAGCATACCTCCTTGGGGTACACCAGTTTCCTGTATAAATTGACGTGACAGTACGTTGCCGATTTTCACGCGGAAGGTACGGTTAGACAAGTAGCTTTCTATTACGTTTAGCATATTTCCACGGATGCCCATTTCCGACAAGTCTCGCAAAATTCCGTAACGCCAAGTTGTGTCGTACGCCTTTTGCATATCGAGGAATATCGACAAGAGAACTGTTTATGAACAAATGCATCACGTATATGTCCTTCAATGCGCACAAGATGATCAGTTGTGGACCGCCTTTCTCTGAAGCCACAAGCATATTGTTCAGTTCAAGGAAATGTTCAAGAAAAAGTCGGCGATTATTCATTTTTTCAAAAAGTTTGCACAAGCAACTTGTGAGAGCTATCGGGCGCTAACTTGCCGCCGAGGAAGTGTGTTTACTCTGCTTCAAAATTGGAATAACAATAGCTTCCTTCCCTGAGGATGGCAGGTATCCGGCAGCCCAGGAAGAGTGCCAGAAGTGTTGTCTGTGTGTCAGTGTGTAGGTTTTTAATCATGTAATACATGATTTTGTCAGCTCCCGGTGCAGAGCTACCAATACCACCAGTAGACATTGCGTACGTGCCGCCGCTTCTCTCGTCGTCTGCTCGTTGTCCGCTGCGCGTCGCCGTCTGCCGCCCAGCAGATGGCGGCTAGTATATGGAGTGATCATTTTTAAGATTCATGGAATTTTTAAAAAATCGCCTGTACCAGATATAACTCTAGTCCTTGAGCGGGATTGTTCAGAGGCGGGCAATACTTGCACGAGAAGTCGAAACACATATTGAACTAATTAACAAACAATTGCTAAATAACTTCCTAATTATTTTACGGCGCATATTGCAATTTGCGAATTATAGCCGCGGAGTTTGAAAGACGCATCCACTTGAAATTAAATTCCACGATGACACCAATGTTGAGATATTATTTCCTAAAGTGTGGGACGAAATAGGTGAGCGGTTACTTTTGTGCTTCAATGTATAGATGAGCATTTTGGTAAATGAATCGCAGTTTCGCCCGAAAATCGAACCATCGGTTGCAATAGCAAATTCGTGGACAGCTATAGCAAGTTAGGAAATTTGCAGGCGCAAGTTGAAATTAGCTTGCGCAAGACAGCGGCAATTGGAGATCGCAAGGAGACTCATCGTCCTGCAGTGGACATAAATATAGGCTGGTGATGACGATGATGATAGGACGTAATGATAGTAGTTTTATCGGCCGTATAAATTTGTAAACATCGGCATACCAAGCAAATTAACAAGCATGGTGTCCTGCGTGCACAAGCAAACATGAACACATCTCACTCTATGACTGCGGAAACTCGCTGTGAAAACGTTGCGGTGAGGGCTGCGCGGCGGCAGCAGCGAGCGAATTGACCTTCGGGCCACCCGGAGTAGAAGGCTCCTCTGCCCTCCCACTCGGCGAGTAGGGAGGGGGGGGGGGGCGTTCTATTGCAGGCGGCTTGTATCTTGATAGCGATCTGCGTCCGGGACAGAGTCCGCCCTGCACTGCGTTTTTGCAGCATAGTTTGCGTTGATGGGAGTGCCAGCACGAAGGACAATTGGCTCGCTGCTGTTGCCGCGCTTCCTCATCCCAGTGTTTTAACAGCGAGTTTTTAGCGGTCATCGAGTGAGATGTGTTCTTGTTTGCTTGTGCATGCGTGACACCATGCTTGTAAATTTACTTGGTATGCCTATGTTTACAAGTTTTACGACCAAAAAAACTACTATCCTTACGTGCTACATATGTCCACTAATTTGCTATGGCAATCGTTATGGCAGTTTCAACTTTCAGGCGAAACTGTCATTTTTTTAACAAAATGCTCATCTAGGCATGTAAGGACAAAAGTAACCGCCCACCTATTTTGTCTCACACTTTATCTATATATCTCAAAATGATGAAGCACTTTCATAAAATTATATATTTTCATGTTGTGCATGGCGCATAATAGCCTTAGTTGCTTTTGCGCCATAAAACCTTACCTAACTAACAAATAATATCTCAAAATTGGTGTCATCCTGGAAATTATTTCAAGTGGATGTGTCTTTCAAACTCGGCAGCTGCAATTCGAAAATTGCAATATGCGCCATGACGAAATTATTTAGTTAATGAGCAGTTTGTTGATTAGTTCAATATGCATTTCGATTTCTCGTGCAAGTATTCTCCGCCTCTGAACAATCCAGCTCAAGGACTAGAATTATATCTGCTACAGGCGATTTTAAAAAATTCCATAAATCTTAAAAATGATCCCCCCATATACTAGCCGCCGTCTGCTGGGCGGCAGACGGCGAGGAGAGCGGCGGCACGTACGCAAGCAACGCCTACTGGTGATATTGGTTGTTGACTTCAATTTTTTTTCTCGCTTCAAACAAAATTTACTCGAATAAAAATTTCTAAATCACCAGCTAAGAGGCCGATGCACATATTGAGCTATCTGGCACATTTTTACCTAGAGGGTTAAGGCTTAAATGTGGCATGAATCTCGCAAAAAATCTACTTTTTGCCAACTTTAGAGGTGTTTTTCTAAAAAAATATGTGCCTTAAGAATTTCAAATTATTTTTAGCATACACTATAGCGGCATGCAGAAAGAAAGAAAAAAAATATTGTAGTTGAAAATTTTGTGCAGTTTATGCGAAAACAATTCTGAAAATGCAAGATTTCTTGATTCTTTACTGAGCCAAATAAACGCGATAAATTCTAAAATGCATTCAGTTATCACACTATAATGAAAGAAGGATGCCCCTAGAATGTTCTAAAATAAACTTTGTTATAACATCTAGTTTTAGACTTCAATAAAAAAATTTACCTCCAACGAACTATTGCTTCTTTGCGGAAACTTCAAATAGCGCTCACGTGATCAAAAAAACTTTTCGACTAAAATACTTTGGCGAAACCTTATTCTCCCAATAGCCATCTAGCCCAATTTTTTTCAAGAAAATCAACGAAGGTCGCTTTTTGGGCTCGGACGTTTCACGTAGCAATCACCCAATAGCAATCAAGAAATGGGTCACGCAAGGAGACAAAATCACCCGGGTGCTATTCACTGCATGGTCAGAAGTATTCTAACTATAGTTAGGCGGACCTAGAGTGAGCATTGAAAGGTTGAATAATATGGAAATAATAAAGGTAACCTTCACTAACTCGGTGAGATACCAGAAATTCATGAGTGATATATAGCCCGCAGAATCTATGGAATAGTATCTTTATCCAGGTGAAATATCAATAGCAGGTACTGATATAAAGCAGGAAACTTATACAAAAATTTCGTGGGTTGAACAGCACATGGAAGGCATTATCGAATCGTGATCGCCACGTTACCGATATACTTGAAAAAAAGTTTAGAATCACTGCAATCTACCGGTTATGCAATATGGGACATAAACCTGGAGGTTAACAAAGAAACTTGAGAAGTCGAGGACTGTGCAGAAAGCGAAGTAACAAAAAAAAACCCCGCATTTCCCCGAAGGGGAGTATGAGGAAGTGCGAAGCACGGGGTGATGCTATGAGGGGGCGCGCGCGACTAAACTGCAGTAAAGCCCCTATATTTATAAAAGTAGCGCCATCCACTTCCCTCCTCCTCCGTTCCACTATCGCGCACGGCGCGACCAGCGCGATCGAGGCGCGATATCGACAGTGGCGCCGCCTGCGTCGGGCCCTCCGTGGCAGACGACAGCTAACGCGCTACCAGAGGAAATCCGAGGAAAACTTCGATCGCGCCCTGCGGAGACGTTTTTGAGGCGCGATTTTGCTTCGTCAGTCAGTAACTGGTCTTAATAATGCCGTTTTGGAAGTAGCAACGCGACGATACGAGACGGCGCAAATATCAAGTGCGCAGCAAGCGTTTGCGCACGCCGGATGGTAAACAAAAAAAAGCATTTTGCCCTCGCCTTGTCGGTTGCGGCAACTTAAGGCGCAGCAGCATGCCATCACAACGAAGTTCTTGTCCCGAACACGTTTGATCCGTTTGTGCGTACAGCACTTTCGTCGCACAGGCCCGAGAATGGCAGTCGGAGCGCGCTGGAAAGAAAAAAATATACAAAAGCGCGACGCGAACTTCCACGTGACACGGATTGGCCAATGGGGGAGCGGAGGAGGCTGGGGCGACAGGAGGCGGCTAAGAGAGGGCGAGGAGGAAGCGCCGGGCTGAGCGCGGTGGCGGCAAGATCTAAGAATGGCGCTACTTTTATAAATATAGGGGCTTTAAACTGCAGAGCCGAGCGAAGGAGACGGCAGCGAGAGAGCACGACTGACGCGCCGGCGCCACACACACAACACGTGACGGATGATAAGTGGTTCTTGAGGGAAAGGGAAAGGTTGGCGCTATCTTTTGCAGCCCCTGAGGGAGCACGGCTCAGCGCCAAGGTGACGGCGGAGCGAAACACGCCAGGCGGTTGGAGAGGGGGTGAGCGGTGGGGAGAGTACGCACACGAGGGGCTGTTACCGGGCGAGGAGGGAGCTGTCAGCGCGAGGGGAGAGGCGGCGGCCGAAGGTGAGTGCAAACCTAACGGGGGGAGAGGCACACCAGCTGCATGGCGCCGTGACGTCACGGCGCGGAGAGGGTGCGAGGAGCCGGCGCGGCGCGCGCAGCCACGGCGCGGAGAGCGGTGCGGAGCCGGCGCGGGGCGCGCGCAACCACGGAGCGGAGGGCGGGGCGCGCGCAGTCACGTGGGGCGTGACGTCGCTGCGCCGTTGCTACAGACGCTCCTCTCCGCTCCTCGCGCCGTTACTAGGGGAGAGGAGGAGGAGCGCGGATGCCGGCGGAGTTTTCGGGGTCGCTTTTTCCCTCAAGGGCTGCAGAAGATAGCGCCAACCTTTCCCTTTCCCTCAAGAACCACTTACCGGGTCGCTTAAGGTGGATTCACACGACCGGACGGAGGAGGAATTTTCGCAGCGGATGGCGTATCACGTGACGCGCACGTCATCAAAACGTGCCGCCCTCGCCTAGTCCGGGCTCCTCCGCTCGCTGTCCGGATTGAAAATGCTCGCCGGTATTTCCATCCGTCCGTTTGGCGGTCGTCTGACCTCAATTTAGCGTAGTCAGCGTCAAATCTGATAACATCGGACGCATTGGCGTGGCTACGATGGCGTGTTATCGGCTTGGAGCCACGTGTGATTTCGTTGTGCAGCAGTGACCGCGCGTATTTTGTTGTGAGGCAGCGGAAAAGCCGAGTCGTGGTTGCGCGCGCATTTCTATTTACTCAGACCGCGCAGCCTGCGTGACTTCCACATGAGTGAGGTGCACAAGTAAGTGACGATGCAAACGTCACTCTTTTGGTTCTTGTTGAGAGATTCATAGCACTATGGCATACAGGGCACGCCGATTATGCAAACGCGCAGCTGCTAATAAACGTTGGAGTCGAGAGTAAGCACGCGGATTCCGCAAACGGCGGTCCGGCTGTGCGAATGCGACCTAACTCGGCTGCGCCGGATTCAAGTGCTGACGTCACTGTTTGTCCGCGGAGCAGGCGGGATTTTGCCCTCGCGTGTGTATCCACCTTTAAGAAGTGCATTCGCACTTAAAATTGTTGGAGATAGCATTAGGGCAGGAAGACAGTGGCATAGTAAACACTGGCAACTGATATGCTAGTTGAGATAAAGAAAAAAAAAATGGAGCCGGCGGGCACGACATGTACGTCTTCAAACGCTTGTTGCCAATTCATAACAGGTGATTACATGAGCGTGACAGAATGGATGACAAGGAGAGAGAACTGCAGCCGAGGATGGTAGAAAATTACGTAGTGGGATCAAAATAGGATGTTTGTAGGCATAGGATGCAATCAGCTCGCATAAGAGGGGATTGTAGGGAGAGGCATTTGTTTTGCAGCGAAGAAAAATAGATTTGTGGTGCTGACAGTAGAGACTCGTGAAGGTGCAGGGACACCTCAGCTGCTGCCACACTGATCAACATGACAATTGGCTCTGAAAAAGACAACTCCAGTTATGAAAAATAAAGCAACGTTGTCCCGACACATTGTTTTATTATGCATACTACACTAAAGGCTTCCACAGTTTAGGGCGCTTAGTGCCAATAGCGCAAGGAGCATTTTTCATTGCAAATAATGGTTTATATGGGGTTGATTCATTCCAACAATCCTTTTTTTTTGCAGCGAAACATTCTGCTGCTGGAGGCACTTCACCGCCTGGTGGCAGTAGGCGAGCGCAAGGCACGTGCTCTTGAGAGTGTGGCAGAGGTCCATAGGGCTGCTCTGCAATAGCAGTATCGGTGCCCTCACTGCTCTCCAGTCGAGCCCCAAGACGCCTTATAAAGGAGCTTTCAGTTTATTATTTTGTTTATTATTCAAGAGCATCCATAAAATTATTGCAGTAAACATTGTGCTGTGCATAATCAGGACACATGTAAAACGCACTTGGTGTCTCTTCAAAATGGGCAAAAATGTAAGACAACCTGTGCCACCCTTGGACCATGTAAATGAAAAATGCACTAATGCAGCATACACGTCATTGTGCTGTTTGTTTTTTCTATCTGCAAGAATACAGTGCATGTTGATTAGCAACTAGATGAACGGTGTGTGTAATTCACAATGAAAAGACAGGAACCACTGCAGGAGCTTAATAATGCTATCACATACACTGTGCATATGAATGCAACACTCCCCGATTCAAACGTGCTATTACAGGCATGTACAATACCACATAGTCTTTAACAATGTCATATATTTGCATGTTACGTACTAATTTTCACACAGCTTGCACAGCTTAAGCTCTTGCATAGCTCACTTGTGATGTATCCGTTCCATAGGCAAAATAATTGCACACTTTGCCCTTTTGGGTTGTACGAAAAGCGGCATCCTCTACAGTGGGATACAACTTCAGAAGGCAGGAGAGGCTCCGCCCAGATAACCAAAGCGCAGCAGCCCGATTGCCTCCACGTCTAAAGAAATATTCCCTCTCCAATGAGCGGGTATAGTGTGTCCGGCGGCACGACGTCACTCTAGAGTGTGTGCCCATTGGTGCAGGCTTGTGTTCACTTGCCTTTGAAGTGCAGATTCCGCGGTCTCCTAAAGTTCTATCCGACTATAGGATCACGTAATGCACTGCACCGGTTAAATAGACTTTAGCAATTTGATAGCACACAATGATCAGGAAGAGAAATCTATAAAGGCATCCAAGCAAAGCTGACTGGCCACACTTCCATTATGAGGGGCTGTAAAAAGGTCTCGCCAAATATTTCCATGACGTCCTTGAAAAAGAGGTGGCCTTTGGCACTTCTTTAGAATCAAAAACAGATTACAGTGAATGTTGTGTACCACGTGAAAACAAACGCAGCTTCGTTATCTGCACAGCATGTTGTGCTTCACATAGGAAACAAACTGCTCTGTCCAGTACAATTGATGAGTCCGGTCTGGCGCCTATTATGTCCACAGTGTCAATACACAAATTGCACTTTTCAAAGGCCATTATTCATTTCACCATTATTTTTCTATGAAGGTGCTTTCAATCAGTACTTGTATTACATGAGCAGGTGGATTCGAAAGCAAAGCTTTGTTTGCAAATCTTCAGACTTCCATAATTGTGTGAAAAGGCACTGGCATGTTGTCGAATAGCTCACACTTCCTCGGTCCTGCACCCAAGAAGCCCAATGCTCTATTTGAAGTTGGATTGCGCAAAAATTCGACGGCACACCAAGAAGAGTTACACACACAGCAGAGCCTGCTGCTGTGTGTATTTCTCTTCTTTGTGTCCCGTCGAATTGTTGTGCAATTCAACTTCAAGTCTGCTATACTAATACACCCAGTGTACAACCTCACAAATGCGCTAGTCATTAGGCCACAAAGGCGCAAACCTTTGAAATGTCCCAACACAAATTAGCTCTGCAAGAAATCACCACAAGCGTTAAATTTTGCCGCACAGGTGTACGTACGTGCCATATTCTTTACCACTAAACTCACAGGAATCAAAGGGTCAAGCATTAACCAGCCTTACTGCTGCCGTTACCATCATCATCGTCATGAGACCAATGGAAAGACAGTGCCACGTTTCAGTAAAGGGAGTGCCGGAGGGAAAAGCATGACAACAAGGCTTACAATAAAAATAGCAGTCACAAGACTTGTTCAATGCCAAAGTATGCTGCATGTCGCTCATCCCACTTTGGCATTGCGGCAAGCTTTTACACGTTTGAGTATATCAGGTGTTGTGTAATCATTGCTCTAAAGCAGTACAAAATAAAAGGTCTACTCGCTCTGCGGGAGGGAGGGGGGCAGAGTAGAAGCTGCCGCCCCTCCCTCCCACGCTGCCTTCCCGCTTTCCTCCTTTCACGTTGGAGATTGAGTGGCCAGTTCCTCTAGCGCACGGTTGCAAGATACGCATTTGGTGCCGCAGCGCAGCGTCGCCCCGCCTGCCTGCCTCCCGTACTTCCACGGCCTTTTGCGCGAC
This sequence comes from Dermacentor silvarum, assembly GCF_013339745.2. NCBI lineage: Eukaryota > Metazoa > Arthropoda > Arachnida > Ixodida > Ixodidae > Dermacentor > Dermacentor silvarum. Next base: position 30,727 of record NW_023606640.1, on the reverse strand, counting down.
AGAACTAGCGTTTGCTTTCCGCCGTGCGTTCGCTCTCCGTAATAGCGCGCGTCCCCCGCGCGCTTTCACTTGCGCATACGGCGCACGGCGACGATCTTATCGGCCTTGGACTTTATACGGAACCTCACGGCGACGCCGACGGCAGAAATCCGCTTGAAGTGTCTATATAATTGCTATCGCAATAATAAAGTCACAAAAAACAAAGCTGCTCTAAGTTCAGAACTTCCAAGATGACATCCTTATAAGGTTGCATTGAGTATTGTGCATGGAATAATTACAATTGGGCAGCATAAGCTATCCAACATACTGCTTCATAGTGTCTGAACTTCTTTCCCCCATGTAGGCTGCAGCTAACAAGTGGTATTGCACGAAGGTGATGTGGATTTGAAAACAGAGGCATACTTTCGTCTTTTTCTCGTTCTTTTGCACCGTAGTGTTGATTTTACTTGTCATAAAACTCAAATTATTTTACCTGGCAGCAGCACTTTTTCATTCGATACATGGTGCAAACAGGTGAACGTGACTGCCTTGTGCGCTTTCATATTTTCTGTAAAACGTAACGCGAACCAACAGTTATGAGTAAGCAATTTGGGTGGAAGATACTTATTACGTATCCTCTGTGACGCTCCAGACAAGCGTATGTACACTGATCCATGATTTAGAACCTGTTCTATGCTTAATGTGGCCTTACTGCAATTATTGTTAGCAGATTTGAGTTTCGATTTATGTTATGACTATTCTTTTCTAGCTGTGCATTGTGAAGTGGAGCTTCGTTTTGCATCCAAGGTTGGGGATCTCGAAGACAAGCTGAAGGCAGTTGTTGAAGTGTTTTCTCAGAAAGATCAGCGGACGTGCTCGTTGCTGGACATAGCAAGCACTTGCAAGGCTGCTTCGGCTACACATTGATCAATGAGGTATGTGAAAAAACAATTTGTTGTGCACTCTTGTCCCCATTTTCGATTTATTTTAAAGCTAATGTGCGGAGCTAATGGTGATGAATATGCAAGAATGAACAATGATATTTATTCTTTTTTAATTTTAAGGCATACAATGTGGCTTCGTGTTGCAGTCCCCCAAAAGAATTTGTGCTATAAGGTTCCTTACATATAGAGCGAGCCCCCACTGTATGACTGTTAGTCTCACTGCAATTGACGGCTCCATTATTTAAATCACTCTAACTTATGTACACATATAATGAAAGTTTATATTAGCAGCACAGGGTCAAACATATCTTTATTCTGGTTAGTTTGATGCATGAAATTTCAGATTTAATGGTGGTAAACCTATTCAAAGCCTGCAGGTGCGTTCTTAACATCCTAGAGTGTCAGTTGTAGATAGTTCAGCAAACAAACTCGAAATTAATATTATACTGATTATGTTTCGTAAAATAACATTTCATTGCTCTTTTCTTCAAATATGGTTGCTATAGTCGGAACTAAAGGAGAGCCAGTTTTAATTTTCCTTCATGTAGGATGGTTGGGCTCTTTGGGGTTGAGTGGCGCTCTGCGGCACTGCAGATTTTTGATAAATTTTACTTTTTCAGTTCACATTGTACTCCGTACATGAAATGTTTGATACGCAAATGTTTATAGGCTGTAACTGTCTTTGTAGGTTCCACTGCCCAGTGACGATATCCAGATTGCAACTCCCCACATCTACACATGCATCGAGCATACGTGTGTTTATGCTGGAAGCAGACAAGAAATAATCTGGGTCTCGAATGGCAGCCAGCTAGCTCCAATTGTTTTGTATTTTGATGCACTACATCAAGAACCTGGATTTTCTTTATGCATTTGCGCCATTCCTGGCACTGATGCAGAAACAGGTGCTTCCCAGTAACGTGGTACCTAGAGGTCTCATAAATACCAGATTGAAGTGTTTCTTTGCCCTTTTGAAGAAAAGGAATGCGATTTGAATCAAAAACTAGTTAACAATTTTCGCTTTGCATTACTCTTCATTTGTTCCAATGAGGTGGTCAACATACAGAACGTTTTTTCTGCATTACATTTCTATGCTTTTGTATACCTGTTTTATTGAAAAATACTGAGGTAATTTATCCATTCATGCAGGTAGCCCTTAGTGTTGTGCATAAGGCTTTTATTTAGCTGCTCAAAAATTGTTACTTGAATTAAGGTGACCTTAGTTTATCATTGAAGTATTCTAACTGGTAACTAGATAGAAAGTAATTATGCAGTACTATGCATAAAGAACCCAAATTATCTATTTCATTATTTACTTTAAATGGGTAGTGCATTCAAGAAGATGGAATTTCATCCTTGGCATTGTTAGCTAGACAATGAAACGTGTCTCGTAGTAGTTTTAAGAAGTATCTTTTCATCTTTGTGGTGTCGCCAGGATCTGAACTGAAAAGTCATTATGCCTTTTGTCACGTGGCCCTACAAGCCAGCAGTTTGCAGTTCTCCTGATTTAGCTTTTACTCATGTTTGTAAGAGCAATCAGTTGTCTTTTTATGCCAGTGGTGGCGAATGCTAACACCAAGAAAACGTTGCTCAGGTACAGATGGGCTGCACAAGGCACTGTCATAAAGATGCTATGCTGACCCTGAGAGCAAAGAAAAAATGTCACAGTTTCGCCCTAAGGGCGAAGCAATGAATGCGATAGCAACACAGCAATGTCATACGAAGTAAGGTGAGCGGCTTTGGTAACAATATGAATTGTAGTAAACATGAGCTGATTAAGTAAGCAGGTGTGCTGCGGCGTAAGTAGACCGACATTTAGAGAGACTCGATGACCACGAGAAGGCGCGTGTGAAACGGTGGTGTTGATGAGAAGCGCTTCCCGTGGGCAGCGCGCGTGCGAAGGGACACACCTGTAGCGCTGCACTGCCGATCCGGGCAGCATTACATGTGTAGCGTGCGTTGGAAAATGTGACCCGACTATTACTAACTGAAGCAACAAGCGTGGTGTGAGCGCGCACAAACAAACATGAAGAGATCACACTGAATGACTGCAGACAACGACTGTCAAAACGCTGGCAGGAAGCATACGCCGGTGCGGGCGAAGGTACGTGCGGTCTATCGCTTCAACAGGAACTGAGCCGCGAATGCACGGCTCATAAAGGTCAGAGCCGTGTGGAGATAAGAGACGGTGCGGCGAGCGACGAGCGCGGTTGTTGGCAGAAGAAAAGTGCGCCCCCCCCCCCCCCCCCCCGCTTCCTCCGGCGCTGGCTTCCCGCTTCCTTGCTTGCGCGCGGGAGAGATAAGAGACCGTGCGGCCGAGCGACGAGCGCGGTTGTTGGCACAGTAGAAGTGCCCCCCCCCTCCCTCCGGCGCTGGCTTCCCGCTTCGTTGCTTGCGCGTGGGGGATTAAGTGCGTTCGCTCTCCGTGATAGCGTGCGTCCCAGCACGCTTGCGCTCGGGCATACGGCGCGCGGTGAAGATTTTATCTATACGGAACCTCACGGCGACGGCGACGGCGACGACGACGGCGACGGCGACGGCGACGGCGACGGCGACGCCGACGGCAGAAATCCGGTTGAAGTGTCCATATAATTGCTATCGCAATAAAAGTAACAAGCAAGCTGTACATGGTGCCACATAGTCATAAGCGCCTTTTTATTCTCCGCCGGCCCACATGTTACAGCCCAGTCTATTATCAGCCCGCCACGGTAGAATACCCCTATGTCATCTGGTTAGATCACCCAGCGGAGCGCTGCCGGTTTCCATTTGCCCGGCTGAGTGTTTCGGAGGCAGCAGCAAAATCTGCAGAGGAAGCCTGACACACGCATACCGACGGCACCTACACTGAGCTCTCTGCTGGGGCGGCTTATGTAGTGACGGGCCCTCGCAATAGCCTGCGTAAAGTAGGTAAATGCCAAGTCTTACAGGCCAGCGGTGCTTACTGTGCGGAAGCCACCGCCTTTATTGAGGCGCTTAATTACCTAGCGGTGTCTCAATTTCAGGGTCGTGTAAATATCTATTCGGATTGCCTATCATTACTGGCAGCAATTGCTACGCTCAATTTAAGTGACGCGCGCGTGATACGCGTTAAGCAGGCGCTGCATCGGCTGTCGCATCGCTTAATAATTGCGATATATCACGTTCGCGGTCACTCTGGTGTCGTCGGTAATGAGCTGGCTCACGAAGCGGCGTCGAGCGCGGCGAGCTATGGTTTGCCCCGCCGTGCTAGGGCGTCCATTAAATCAATTCGTAGTAAATTTTATAGACAGATGGTCACTGACTGGCGCCGATCATGGTCAAGTGAAAATAGTAACACCGAAACTTATCTTTGGATCCCCGACATATCGGCAATCCCGGCTTTCTTCCCGCCTACTAAATCTTTGGTGCACATAATCACTAACACGGCCCATTGACTATTTACTTATACCGATTCGGCCTTGCCCCTAACAGCATGTGCCCCTGCGGGCTAGAATGCACTTCGATTTTACAGTATTTGAGGGAATGCAGTCTTACCGCGGTACTCACGGCGCCGATCACTGGGGCTCCGGGCGGACGCCTGGACGTGGCGGCCTACCCCCATATTATTGGGTGCGCACGTATTAGGGCTGTCCTGACTCGGATTGAACGGCTGCTTTTCTTGGTATCCATTCTGTAACCCTAATCGTCCATCGGTTATCCATCATACGCATTACATGGCCTGCCCAGCTCCATTTCTTCCGCTTAATGTCAACTAGAATATCGGCTATCCCCGTTTGTTCTCTGATCCACACCGCTCTCTTCCTGTCTCTTAACGTTAGTCCTAAGATTTTTCGTTCCATCGCTCTTTGTGCGGTCCTTAACTTGTTCTCGAGCTTCATTGTTAAGTTTCTGCCCCATATGTTAGCACCGGTAGAATGCAACGATTATACACTTTTCTTTTCAACGAGAGTGGTAAGCTCCCTGTCAGAATTTGGCTATGCCTGCCGTATGCACTCCAACCCAACTTTATTCTTCTGTAAATTTCTTTTTCGTGATCAGGGTCCCCTGTGAGTAATTGACCTAGATAAACGTACTCCTTTACAGACTCTAGAGGCTGACTGGCGATTCTGAATTCTTGTTCCCTTGCCAGGCTATTGAACATTATCTTTGTCTTCTGCATATTCATCTTCAACCCAATTCTTACACTTTCTCGATTAAGGTCCTCAATCATTTGCTGTAATTAGTCTGCATTGTTGCTGAATAGGACAATGTCATCTGCAAACCGAAGGTTGCTGAGATATTCGCCGTTGATCCTCACTCCTGAGTCTTCCCAGTCTAATAGCTTGAATACTTCTTTTAAGCAAGCAGTGAATAGCATTGCAGAAATTGTGTCACCTTGCCTGAACCCTTTCTTGACAGGTAACTTTCTACTTTTCTTGTGGAGAACCAAGCTAGCTGTATAATCCTTGTAGATATTTGCTAAGATATTCACGTATGCCTCCTGTATTCTTTGATTACGCAATGCCTCCATGACTGCTGGTACCTCTACTGCATCAAATGCCTTTTCATAATCTATGAAAGCCATATAGAGAGGTTGATGGTACTCCGCACATTTCACTACCTGATTGATGGCATGGATATGATCCATCATAGAATATCCCTTCCTGAAGCCAGCCTGCTCTCTTGGTTGGCTGAAGTCGTGTTTCCCTGATTCTATTGGAAATTATGTTGGTGAATATTTTATACAATACTGAAAGCAAGCTAATGGGTCTATAATTCTTCAATTCTTTAACGTCTCCTTTCTTATTATGGATTAGTATAACGTTGGCATTCTTCCAGCTCTCTGGTACACTTGAAGTTGTGAGGCGTTGCGTATAAAGGGCCGCAAGCTTTTCAAGCATATCTCCTCCATATTTGATTAAATCTACTGTTATTCCATCTTCTCCAGCAGCTTTTCCCCTGGTCATGTCTTTCAAGGCCCTTCTAACTTCATCGCTAGTTATAGAAGGAGGCTCTGTATCCGGTTCATCACTACTTCGAATGAAAGTAGCTTGGCTGTCTTGGGCACTGTACAAGTCAGTGAAGAATTCTTCCGCTGCTTTTACTATCTCATCGAAATTGCTGATGATATTACCATGCTTATCTTCAGTGCATACATCTTGCCTTGTCCTATGCCAAGCTTTCTTCTTACTGATTTAATGCTGCGTGCATATTTTACGGCTTCCTCAATCTTTCACACGTTATAATTTCGAATACCCCTTACTTTCTTCTTGTTGATCAGTTTTGACAGTTCAGCGAATTCTATCTGATCTCTTGAGTTGGACATTTTCATGTTCTGTCGTTTCTTTATTACGTCCTTTGTTTCTTGGGAGAGCTTACCTACTGGTTGCCTTGGTGCCTTACCTCCTACTTCAATTGCTGCTTGTGAGATCAACCTAGTTACGGTTTCATTCATGACGTCTATGCTGTCTTTATCTTCATTTTCTAAAGCTGCATATTTGTTTGCGAGCACCAGACTGACTGAATTGGTCTGCTTTTACCCTTACTGCCTCTAGGTTGGCCTGTTTCCTCTTGACTAATTTCACTCATTTTTACAATTGAGAGAAATCCTAGACCTCACTAACATATGGTCACTGCACTTTACCTTACCTAACACTTCTACATCCTGCACTATGCTTGGATCGGCAGAGAGTATGAAATCTATTTCCTTCCTTGTTTCTCCATTAGGGATTTTCCAGGTCCACTTCCTGTTGCTGCGCTTCTTGAAGAAGGTATTCATTATGCGGAGCCTATTCCTTTCCGCGAACTCTACTAACATCTACTAGAGCTAGTGTACGAAATAAGACAAGCTCATCACCATGCGATTGAGAAAGGACACGGCATCGTATTTCAGTGGTTGCCGAGCCACTGCAACGACAGCGCCGATGAAGCTGCTCGCTCGGCTCATCGAAAACATCAGCGAGTGCCTATACCACTCTCAAGAACGGACGCTGCGCGGCAACTTCAATCAATTGCTCGCCACATCACACTTCAAAGATGGAATTCACCAGGTTTCAGCAACTCACGCTTGCATTCTCTCGACCTTAAATTGCGACTTCGCCTGCCACCTGGACTCTCCCGTGGTGAAGCAACTTTACTGTGTCGCGTGTGGTTGGGCGTCGCATTTACAAATTCCTATTCATTCCTAATAGGAATGGCTAACAGTGCGGCATGCAATTTGTGCGGCTGCGATGAGACGCTAGAGCACCTTGTGTGTCATTGCCCAGCTTTTGACGCTCAACGACTGATTCTTCAAACTCAACTCAGTATGTTAGATAGCAGAGTGCTGTCAGAGGAAAAGATTCTGGGACCATGGCCTACGCATTCCTGCATGCGAAAGGCCACAAAAGCTCTTCTTCAGTTCTTGAAGGAGACTGGACTATATGAGCGCTTGTGACAGTGGACCTTCCTCTGCGATTGACTGTGTGAATAACTGACTCTTTATGAGTTTTTTTTCGTATTCTCGCTGCTTATCCATTCTTCCCCTTTCCCTCTCCCCAAGCGTAGGGTAGCCAACCGGGCACGTCCTTGGTTAACCTCCCTACCTTTCCCGTCTCGTTTCTCTCTCTCTCTACTAACATCTATCCTCTTGTATTCCTAGAATCGATGCCGTAGTTGCCAATTGCTTGCTCACCAACCTGCTTTTTCCCCACTTTTGTATTGAAGTCGCCCATGACTACAGTATACTGAGTTTGCACCTTTCTCATTGCTAATTTAACATCTTCATAAAACTGTTCTATTTCTTCCTCATCGTGACTAGAGGTTGCCGCGTAGGCTTGTACTACCTTCATTTTGTATCTCCTATTTAGCTTTATTACGACGACTGCTACCTCATTATTGCTGTAGAATTCATCAATGTTGCCCGCTATGTTGTATGGACTAGAAATCCTACTCCGGATTCTCTCTTATCTGGAAGACCTCTGTAGCAGAGGACGTGGCCGTTAGTCAGCACTGTGTAAGCCTCACCAGTTCTTCTAACCTCACTAAGGCCAATAATATCCCAGGCAATGCCGGATATTTCTTCAAATAGTCCTGCTAAGCTAGCCTCACTCGAGAGGGTGCGCGTGTTGAACGTTGCCAGGTTCAGTTTCCATTGGCGGCCTGTCCGGACCCAGTAATTGACGTGAGTAATTAACTCTCCTTAACGTTAAAAATTATGGGGTTTTACGCGCCAAAAACCACGATCTGCATTATGAGGCACGCCAAAGTGGGGGTTTCCGAAATAATTTGGACCACCTGGGATTCCTTGGCGTGCACCTAAATCTAAGTACACGGGTGTTATGGCATTTCGCCCCCAAAGGGACACTAACTGTCCCGAACGCATTCCACGGACCATGGATGCAATACAATCAGGAATTAAATTTGTGAGCGCAGCGCTATATCTCGCACGTTGTCAGGATCATCGAGAAAAACACGAAAACGCGTCATGAAACAGTTATTCACAATGTGGAAAAAGCAAGCATTATTTTATCTGTGACAAACATGTATCAACGTTTAATTTAAGACGGCGGCAAGCTCACAATATACTTTTCGAGCGCGTGACATGTCCATACAAAGGGTATTTGGGGGTAACAAATCTCAGAAATAAGGCACTTTCGTGCGGTGCTCACTTTTCTTTGTCCGTATCGACGAGGCAGGGTCCGCTTTCCGAGTCAAAGAAGCGACGCCGCGTACTCCGAGGGTCAGCAAGGGTCCTTGGCTAACGCATCGAAGACACAAAACGGAGAGCACGCTCTGCCAGTTTTCAAAGTTGAAAACAAAGGCGGGAACCGACCTGTCCGAGCAACCGGCGCCTCTTCCTGCCGTGAAAGATGTGAAACGGAAAAGATTGAAAGGGCAGGTCGCGAGAGAGAACGGCAAAGGGAGGTTGAGCTTACCCGACCAAACCAACGCCCTCGCTCATGGCTTTCGTCACGTGATAGTTGGAGGCGTCGAGAGAGAGTGGTTGTGAAGAGGAGGAGGCGCTATGCAGCCAGGGCCGCCGGGCATGGGGGGAGGTAGAAAATTCCAATTTCATCCTCCTTCCATGTCTGCCAGTCGCGGCGCCGTTAGCCAACACCCTGTAGACTATTGACCCTTTTCGCGGAGCAGTTTGCTCTAGAGGAACGAGATGGCGCTTTCGGCGGCGCGCCATACATTGCCTCAGCGAATGCGCGCGAATTCAAAACCATTACTGCTTCTGTGCGATCAGCTGTCGGGAATGCAACTGGGTGTTCCCTAATGGACTGTGCCCAATTCATGCTGCGAAATGTGTAACGCTAAAGGGAAGACGTGTGTGGGAGTTCGCTGCAAAAATAGTGATTCGCATATTAGCGAATGGAATCAACTTGTGCTGCTACATAAGGACTGCCTGTGTTGCTTCCCTTCGCGATGCACGGCTTTCATCGAGTATAAAAAAAAGATGATTCATCCGCCAGCGCTGTATAGCTAACCTTCAAATTTAGAAAGGACTTCAACTCCGGAACGTCGGCACTTAAGAGTGAGTACCGCTCAAGTAGCGCCACTTATTGGCATAGTAAGTTTAATCACACATCCACCACACATCCACCCCCTGCTCGCACGCAAACTTACGCCCACCCTATCGCCAACGTATCAATAATAAGTGAATGGGCGCACACTTGAATCAATGTACCGAAGCATGAGTGACGGCGACTATACCGACAAGACACGAATGTTGCAAGCTGAATGTTTCGTGACGGTCCACAGAGTAAGAGAGGGACTAGCGATAATACGTCTTTGCGACGAGCTACCGCAAACTATAGAACATTTACATTCCAAGCTTTGTGCGCAGAAAGAACAAATCTATCGCAGCAGAGCACACCCGCGAGCGATTAGGCTGGAAATAAGTACTGAGGAACCGAGGAACTTTACCGAGTCAGAAACATGACAAGCCGCTGTTTCAAAATGTTTGCCAAATAAATAACGAAGAGCACACTGGTCCGGATTTAATTCATAAGCGGAAAGTTTGGACAGCTTGGAATATATTTCTAGTCCTGCTTTTAGTACAAGCACCGTATGTATACACTGCTCGCGCTGTTTGGACAAGGCGTAATGAGCTCTGAAAGCACTTACACGTTCTCTAAAGCTGTCGCCAAAGCTTCGTGTCGTGCACGCAGGTCTACGATACGCGTCGAAACAGGTTTGCTGCGCCGCACGAGCGTCACGCGCTTCCATTGTAAATGGGGAGGCAACGGAGGCAGCTGAGGCAAGCAATGGACGCGTCACCACGTGATCAAACATGGCAGCGCCCACGGGAGCGCCGCGAAAAGGGTCAATAAGGCCAGAAGGCTGCCGCCGTGACGTCACGAAGCGGCGGCGGAGGCTGCTCACCACCACCTGAACGTTAGGGTTGGTAATATCGATGAACGATTAATCGAATAATCGATTAAAAGTATCCCGCAAAACGATTAATCTTCATCGATGTCCACCTTTCATTTAATCGACTTAATCGATTAGGCCGGTTCGATTAATCGTTTTCGAGAGTTCGACAGGAGTGGCACGAGAATTTTGAAATCGTTCCGGAATGACGGCCCACGAGCAGTGCGGCTGAGGTAGAGCGTCTGTCGAATGTCTTTCCGAGTCCATAGTGATGCCAAGCTGAGCGCTTCCCCCCCCCCCCCCCCCCCCCACCGCACACGCCACCTGCCGCGCGGAGCCGGAGGCTTGAAATGCCCTCGCAATTCAAGGCACACTGTAGCAACCCAGTCGTTGATCGTAGTGCCACTCCCAGTCTACTAAAAATGTTTCGCAGCATGCGCGCCGGCTTAGACCATGTATTTGACATAGCGATTGAGTTGTATATTCTGGCATGCTGGTTGTGTGCCATTCAAGGTAGGTGTCGGTTTCACCTAAACATGCCAGCCAATTGACATTCCTTTGCTCTGTAGAAAAGATTACGTGGTTTAAAATACTAAACCACTGACTTTCTTTTACCCTGTGTACATTGCAATTTCTTGCATATTTCAGTTGAACTTCACCTTTCACTTTTGCTATTTTTCTTAATTCTTTAACTGTACTCTACTGGGATTCACTAGTGCAATGTACCTTAATAAAGCGAGCTTTATATGTCTATGCTCGGATACAACTTAAGTCTGCAGTGAAGCCCCGCTAGCCGTGAGGCTGTCGGTCCTCCGTTCTTACTTCAATGTTTCCCTGTTACCTAAGTAAGGCGGTAACCCAAAATAAAATTATAAACGCGTAATTTTATACGTTTTGAGGGAACTATTATCGTAGTAAGTACAACAATTACAGTCGTATCAATTATGACGCCATTTTGAAAACGTCGCATGACGACGATTTTGTTTGCTTCTGTGATTGGCTGGCGGAGTAACACAACTCCGCGCGGTCCGTCTGCCTTTTTTGCCAACTGCTGTTTTTAAAATTGTAGCCTATTATTGGCGAAATCGTATATGGCTAGGCGAAATCGTCTGTGTACACAAAACTATAATCATCAGCATTCGCTCGAGCGTCGTCGTCTTCTTCCGCAGCTGGCTCGTTGGCGCCCCTCGGGTTGCACTCGTGCTCGGCATGCACTCGTGCCACTGCTCCCGCGTTCGTCGTCTGCTTCCATAGCTGGCTGCGTAGCCGCTAATCATTCCAGCGTAGAATTTCACTTCTGTTCTGTCGTCGTAATAGGAGGCCGCGTTTATGGCGCTATGAGCCATTGCTTAAGGGGGTATGAGCCATTCATTGTCTTACGTGACGGACAGATTTAATTTTGTAGCGTGAGCTACACTGGCCGACGTTCAGCAGTTTCGCGTGGCTCCTGGAGAGCCGTGCTGCGCATGCGTGAGGACCAGTGACGTCACACGGCGCACAGCTGGCGCGCCGGGCGTTTGATCGTTTGCGCTGGGCGTTTGCCAGTGTGGTATAGCCATGGAGAAGGAGAGCAAAATTGCTGCTCAGCGGCGCAGAAGAGCGGAGAAGCTTAACTCATCGAATCCCGAAGTAGTTGCCTGACAATTAGCGGTTGAGTGTAGGAAGAACGAACAGATGAAGGCTAAACGTGCTGCGGAGACACTGGTGCAAAGAGAGGAACGTCTAGCAAAGCGGCGTCGCCAGGAGGCTGAGCGACGTGCCCGACCATCTCAGCAGCAGCAACAACAAGGCGCCGTCGATGACGTCAAGGCTCGCACATTGACTGACTATGCGGTGAAACTTAGCGAAAGCGCCAGTGCGACTCTGGCCTTCGAGACGGACTTGGTAAACAATCCGTTTGGATATGTGTACGACGTGTGTGAAAGACTGTGGCACGTGAAAGACTTGATGCCGCTAAGTTGTGCCATGCATGAAACGTTGAGTTTAGCGGCGCCGCACGAGTGGGGTGAAACCGTGGCGCGGGTTTGTACAACATGCAAGAACGTATACCCTGGCATAGCCGAGCTAAGCCACTGCTAATTTTTAAGCAATTTGGTTTCGCAGAATCGCAAGCGGCAGTGGCGGGCGAATGCTGCTAACCATGCCACCGAGCAAACTCGAGACATCGAACGCAAGCGACAACGGCGAACTGCAGTTATACCGTCAGTGACGTCGCTCTCTCCGTCGCAGCCGAACGTGTGTGTAACCTCATAATTGAGAAATACTTCAATGAGCCCTAGGGATTAACCCAGTGATAAACACCGGGGCCGCACGTTTCAGCTTCGCTGGTTAACCATCTTCACGGAGTGAAAGGGCTGACGAATTTTTTTCATTCTGGACTAAGTGCCATTTTATAACAGATATTGTTTATCTTGTCAAAAGCCAATAGTGCCAACTATAGTTAGTCTTTAACAAGGCAAGATTACCTTTATCAAACGTTTATACATTTGTGTTTCAAACTTGGTTCCACCTCTCAAATATTAAAATAGGGTCCTACAAAAGTAGATAACTGTGTTTTAGCCTTCTTGAAAGTGCCCGGTAAAAACTTCGATTAATCGATGAAAACCCTGCATCGAAAGCGATTAATCGATTAAAGGCTAAAACGATGAACGATTAATCGTTAATCGAATAAAATAATTAATCGACCATCCCTACTGAACGTCGCCCCCGAAGGCTCCGATGTCGCTGCGCATGCGTGAGCTGAGAGAAGGTGAGAAAGGAGAACAACTCTCCTTTGCCAGATGTGACGTCACATTGTTGTTTTTTTTTGCTTTTTGGAATAGCTACTCTCGAACTCAGACGCTAGGGCTCGCTCCTCGTTCACGCGCGCATTGTGAGCATTCAAGTTTCGTTTTTTGCACTTGCTTAGAAGCTGAAATTGCAGACATTGCGGGGTTGGGCTTGATGACATTTGTTGCTCAGCTGCCGCGACGCATTTGGAGCAAAGGTGAGTGTCGTGCGATTGCCCGTTCTCTAGCTGACACTTGTAAAAACAACCGGTTGCGCATTTCAGCTGTGGCCGATGTGATCTCGAAATTCGAAGGAGCACAAAACGGTTGTCGCAGGTCTCGTAGTGATCGCGGGATAATTTATTCGTTCGTGCCTTCAACAAGTACTATCGCAGATCCTACGCGTTACTCCGATGTAAAACGAACACGGCGGAAGCGTTCACGCGCCAGAAAATGCATGCACTCAACTAGCTCTATCGGTGTATGCCGTCCTTTGGTATATATCTCGTGCGTAGGTCTTTCTTTCTCCATCTCTATGGGATGACTACGCTATGCGCCTCTTATTTACCCATGCAATACATGGCTGCATTCAATTACCTTGCTCACTGCTTGCGCTGACCGCGGTAGGTGCGTCAGAGGCTTTCATTTGTTGCAGTGAGATAACGAAAGCGTATTCTTTCACTTACAGCTTCTTTAGCAACTCTTTTGAGAGCCGTGGAGTTAAATCGTGCAATGTGTACGTTGTGAGCAAGATGTTAAACAAAACCGCTTTACTGCTGCTGTCGCTTTACGGGCACCTTCAAAATTAAACATATATGAGCCTACGAATTCAGTTCACCTTAATTCACGTCCGTTGTTCGATCATGTGCGTACCTTTGGCAACCGTAATCGACATTGTAAAAACAGCAGGAAGGCAGATGATACAAATACGGTGTCTGCCTTACTTGTCCACACACGTGCTTTTTGAGCAAAACAATCTTGGTTTTTTTTTTTTCTTGTAGGATTAGCTTCTAACTGCGGCAGTGACGTTGTGTATTGTCCTCAGGAACGCTTGCCGTGTGCACATTTGTCTAATTTGTTTCACTGTGCTGCTGCTGTCTTTACAGCTTCTGCTTGTTATTTTGGCCGCACCTTATATTTGTTGTCTTTGTCAACATCTGACCTGTTTCTGCCTTGTTGAAAGCAAGTGGCCACAAGTACTGCTTAGTTTGCTCAGTCTAAACCTTGTATGTATATCTATTTGCTAAGGGCATGCTTCTGCTCTCTTAAAGGTTGCTTTAACTAATAGTGGCTTGAGTCATGTATGACACCAGATAATTATTGTTTAAGAAGGTGGCAAAGCTTGTCCACAGATTTAAAGTATGGAGATGATAAACATTAAAATGTTCCAAGTTGCCACAAAGTATTACATGCACTTAAATTTGCAGTCGCAAAAGACACACTAAAAGTAAATCCACAAAATTTGCTTCGAGGTGTCTTGAGACAATAAATTGTAGAGAAAGAATTATATTGTGAGTTGCCAATGCTTGTCATGAGCTGTAGCCCATTTTTCTATGCAGCCACTGTTGCTTCGTTGTCTGTTGCCATCACGTGCTTGGTACTAACAAGAAGTTGAGCTCCGTGGTTCCCCTGATTTTGTCGCTCATAAAATGCAAATGTCTCGACATTGGCAGCCTAATGGCACGTACACACTAGCGGAAAAACGCGCGCGGCGCGCCGCTGGCGAGAAAACGCGGCTGCGGCAGAGTGGCCACACCTAATGGCGGCGCGCCGCTGCGGCAGCCACTTGATAACATCGACTTTTCGCCCCTTCTGTTGCGCGCTCTTTTTTTCGTCTGCTGGGCTGCGATTTTGTAGCGATGCCTTATGACTTATTTTGGAATAGTCTTATCATCCACCGCTCACGGCCGGCTGATCCCATTGATAACGCGAGCGGACCGTTGCTCTGACCACTGACAACGCACGATAGCGCGAGAAGGCATTACTTACTTAAAGCATCGCTACAATAACGGCCTGATAGATCGGCTACCAAGATCGGTGTGTGTCCGAGCTTTGGCTGTAGGCGATCGTACTCAACAGGAGTCATGGCAGGAGATGAGGACATCGTTGCCACAGTGTGCTAATCATGCGGGTGTGCTCCGTTCTTTTGCGGCGTCGCCGCGTTCAACAGAGAAAAAGGAGTGCTGGCGCTACAGAAGCGTGGAGGACAGGCCAGAGCGTGTTGCCGCGATTGCGCGCCAGAGACGAAGGCTTCTTCCGGAGTGAGTCATTGCATTTACTTTAAACGCGGCATGTGCAGTACGTTGCGTGCAATACAGCAGTAAATTTTGATTCTTCAATCGTCATGTCTAGCTTCCTACGCATGCCGCCAAGCACGTTCGACACTCTGCTCGAACACGTACACCAGTAAATCGAACGGCAGGACACGCCATTCAGGTCGGCTATTTCTGCACACGATCGGCTGGCCATGACTGTGAGGTACGTGCACGAGAAAAAAAAAGTTGTCGCAGTTTTCACCTGAAAGGCGAAGCATCAATTGCGATAGCAAGTTTGTAGAGAGCTATACGGAGTAATGATATTAGCTTATCAGCTGTATAAACCTTGGACATGCAGCAGCACGGCAACACGCAGAACTATTGTCGACGCCTTCGGCGTTTTTGCCCGCGTTCGCTCAAATGCGTGCGGCGTTGGTGACTGTTGCCGGAGCCTCTGATATAATAGGCACTTGGTGCCGCAGCTAAACGTCGCCTCCCTTCCCTCCCCTCCCCCACGGCCTCTCGCGCGTCGGAAGAAGGTGCGTTTGCTCTACATATATGGTGATTATAAAGGAGCAAAGAGACGCTTACTTCTGCAGCCCTTAAGCGAGCACGGCGCAGAACGCGCGTTTGTTCTCCGCCGTGCGTTCACTCCCCGTGAAAGCGCGCGCCCCTCGCGCCCTTTCACTCGCACATACAGCGTTCGGCGCGCGGCGACGATTTCATCTCCATTGACGTCATACGGAACCTCACGGCGACGGCGACGCCGACGGCAGAAATCTGCTTTTGAGTGTCCATATAATTGCTATCGCAATAAAAATACTATGACGCAACACAATTTGTGAGCGGCAACAGAAGTGTGTTGCTGGTACCTTTAATTGATATATAAGTATTACGATTTACAGGCTTCTTGCAAATGGGGATACGTTCAGAAACCTGTCTTTCATTTCCTCTTGGGGCGATCAACAGCAGGCATGATTGTTAAAGACATGCATTGCTCTTGGGGAAAAACTGCAGCCCATTTACATGAGGTTCCCTGACACCCAACAAGCGTGGAAGAAGGCAAGTATATTTTTGCACCAACGGTGCATGATAAAGCAACATACACCCAAAAAATAAAAATAAAAACAAAAAGAAGAATGACAATATTTCGGTTAATTGATGATAAGCTTGAATTGCTTTAGCGACCTTTTTGGTCAGAGAAATGTGAATTAGTACAGCACATAATATAAAATAGCTTGAAGGAAGTCTTCTTTGTTCATTCAAGTTGATATTTTTTATCCTAGTTGTGTATATCTTCAATTTTGTTAATACAAAAAAATATTTACGGATTTCAGATCGCCGCGGAGATGGAGAGTTTTGGAATTTCCCAATTGTATTGGCTGCATAGACGGGAAGCATATAACATTCACTGTCCAGCAAATTCCGGCTCACGAAACTTGAATATAAGGGAAGCTTCAGCAGTGTCCTGATGGCTACTTGTGAGCAAAATATAGGTAATGTTTCATTCACTGCCCAAAGCATGCTTTTATTTATTTACCCTCAATGCCAAGGTATTACATAGAGAAATAAATTCCTAGTTATCTTGGGTGCGTGAAAAGAATAGCATATTGTTAATTCGCGGAACGAGCGTTCAGAAATTTGAACCGTATTAAACCTGGTCTCTGCGGAGGCCACGCTCAGCACAGCGGAGCGTGGCCTCCGCAATTAGCTCTGAAAATGTTTCTGGAAGTTGATCGCGGAGGCTGCAATTACGACGCGCTGTACGCGCTGATTTGACTCGGTGACGATTCAGTTACGTGCTTTGTCTTGCGCGTTTGTATTAGTGTGTCAGTTACGTGCTTCGTCTTTCGCGTTGTGCTAGCGTGTGCAGCGTAGTGCAGCTTCCATATGCAGACGGTTGCTCATGGTCATCGACGTTGGTAGTCGTGATGGAGGAGACGTGCCCCAGGCGTCAGCGTGGGTGCATCAACGCCTAAGGGCGCTTTAGCCACAAAACACCAATAGACATTATATATCAATGTGCAATAAACATTACACTACTTCTGTGAAGACACGTTTCACTTTCGTGTTCTATACCGATTCCTATATAAGAGGGATCAACCACATTTTTTTCTTTTTAATGAACAGGTGCATCCCAATGTTGTTTTCAGCCAGTAATTGTTTGTTTCAGAGGAAACAAGAAATATTGCTTGTCGGACACATTCTGTTTTGCTATGTCGCAGAGATGCAGTGGACATGCGGGACAGGCTGGCATCGTACTTTTTGAGTGATGGAAAAGTACCATGGCAAGAAAGTATCGTAACTCGTGCAGGAAAGAAGGTGATTCCCCTTTATCAGACATTTACCTCACTAGTGGTAACGCGTCACCACGGCTAATGTACCATTTATAAGAGGTTAGTATAGACTGATGTCACCGGGCCTCACGCTGATAAGATCTCTACCGGGTGAGGTGGGGCTTCACCGCAAGATTAGGGAGGTGGCGAAGAAGGCCGACATCATGATAATTATGAAAAATAGCATGTATTCACTGCAGTAGTAAGTTCAGTAGTTCTAACTCTAACTGAACCCCCCCCCCCCCTAAGCGTACAGCTGTTACAATCGGTGGAGTGGTCCCCTCCGAAAGGGTTATTCACTTCTATAGTAGTCTTGTGGTTAGTTGACGTTTGCTTGGGATCGCGCGCATTAAGTTGTCAGTGCCTGCGTGTTCCACGCAGTTTTGTGTCCCCTTGTCAGGTTATGAAGTCGATGACCCCCCCCTTCGTGTCCTGCTGGTTACCCGTGTCAGCTCAGGGCGTGGTTGGGGCGATGACGCTTTCTCGGGATGACGCGATTTACCGCGACATGGGAAAGCGAGCTGGGACGTTTCCTACGCTTAAGAGGTCGAATTCCTGGACCATGCGTGGTAGTTCTTGAATTCCCTTCGAAATAAAGTTTTCTGAAACAACCACAAACAAGAAAAGACACAAATTTTTGAAATCAATTTATTGAAATTGCTCAATTTCGGCTTCGTATAGAAGTTGGTTGATTTTAAACATAACTTCAGATTTCTTCTTTGGTTGCAATGCTCTTAATTTGGAGGCAATCCAATTTGCTGCCTCTGTCGAGTCATCTTGAGATTGCACCTGCTCATTGTTCTGTGCAATTTTTTCTAAAGTTGTGCTGCAACACCCCAGGACCTCTGTAACGCAGTCTTCGAAGTTGCTCTTCTGTTGCTTCCTTCTGCACATAAAAAAAACGTTTTTGTTAAATGAATCCCATAGTTCCCACTTTTGCAGCTACAGTGACAATTTCTACTACCGATAAGGCGGGACCGCACCAGCTGGTCTCTTCATAGACCTGCAGGAAGAGTTAGAAAATGCAGATGTGGACGCACAGTATGTGAAGACACTTACCCTTGAAAAGATGCACATCTATTCACAGAAACTTCTGGACTGGAGGCCTGCTTCATATGTTGATGGACTGGAAAATCTGCAAGAGAAATAACCGTCCCCTTTCCGTTATGCACAAACGTGACGCAAATAAATTGCGCCAAGTTTGAACACCCGGCCAGAATGCATAAGCCTTCAATGTGATGAGCTTGTTGCACTAATAAAGTGGGCCTACTTAGCAAATTACGCAACCATAAAGTTTAATGTCTTGCACTTACGGTGCATCCTCTTCTTCAGGGTGCCACATGAAACGGAATATCAGGACACCTGCGTTAATGGAACGATGCTTACAGTTAGCTATGATGTGTTAGTAGCTAAGAAAGATGCCGTTATCACAGTATTATAAAAGTATACTCACATTTCCTTGAAAGTGTCTGCTTCAGGGTCACGTTATCGCTGCGCAATTTTTTGTTTTGGTGACCTATTTTTTTGCATATACGAAAGCAACAATATGTGCCTATTCATTTGTCCAAGGCCTGAGTATCCAGCGCTAGATGTTGACGATTCTTGAGGGCCTGCAGAGCCAGCAACCATTGGCCTTGTTTTATAAAAGCGTTATACTTGAAGCAAAGCTGGGAAAGACTCCAGTGCACTATACCTTTCTTCTATAGGAACATTTGTTGACGTCCTGAAAATTTAGGGAATTTTTTTGTACATACTGCTTCACAGGCTTTCAAGTAATAAAAATAATGAAATTAGCAGAAATGTCAGTTCGAATGTTTACTCGGCAAGCAATAAGAGAAAACACGAACACATTAGTGAGCTCGCAGTGCAAATCAAGAGGAACCTCTACCCCGCGAGCCCCTTCATACAAGGGATACATCGTTTGGTTCGGCATTCAAAGAACACATTTGATGGTTTGTTAAATTTAAAGCAAATGTTCAAATCAGCCAACTGCTTAGAAAAAAGTTTAACTTGGCCGATCAATCATATGCATCCACTTTAAGCGATCTACTAGACAAAGTTCACATACTTATTATGCGAGTTCTTTAACTTCTAAATTGTCCGCTGTATTTCATTTAAATATTTCGTCAATTGTTGTACAATATACAGAACCATAAACAAAAAGTTTGCTTGTTACAGTCAATAGAATACAGTTTTCTCTTTAACAGAAGTAAACTAAATTACAATTGGTTTAGAGATTGTCTGATTAGAGCATTTCTGCATTTTACACATATCTGAAGACGAGAGAGCACTTGCACTCGAGCTAAATTTAGCATGCAACTTCCATAACTAGACATACGTAACCGGGGCTCTTCTTTTACCTTTCGGCATAGTGCGTTGTTGTCTTTAGCATGCCGTCAATTATGTCAAAGTGCACCCAGTTTGTCTTTATTTTGCCCGCGTCTCCTCCGGCTCCGCTCTTTTTGTCTCTTTCCGTCTTCAGCACTATCTTCTTCCACCTGTCCCTAATGTTTTTAAATTTCGCGGCTGCTTGTGGTCCTGCAGAAATAACGTTCGTTAGATTGCGCCAGCCAAGTCGCTACTTTGCGAAAGCGTGCGTCATAAGTTCACTCACCAGTCAGGCTGAATTCCTGTCCAATAATTGTCCACCGGTTCATCTTCGCCTCCGTGTCCATGTACTCAGGGTCCATCTTGTCATATAACAATGGATATTCGCGCACTAACTCCAAAAACCTTTCAATCACGACGTCTCGGTTCATACTCATAATTCGCAAGCCAAGCCAACGAAACAAGCGTGCGAACGGGAGCTGACACGAGCAGATGGTCGTGCGAAACAAGTCTCAGGCTGATACCGGACGTGAGTACGAAACGAGCGGTCGGGCGGGTCCGCATGACACCAGTTTCCCGCGCGCACGTCACGGAAGCGGGCCGCTCTCATTGGTCTCCTTCATCCGCGGCACGCGGCAAACCGCAAAAAATCGATCCAGGAGCGATAGCTGCCGCGGCAAGAAAAACCTGCTTCGCGGCTGCTTTCGCGGCGCGCGTCTTGCCGCCGGCGGCGCGCCGCGCGCGTTTTTCCGCTAGTGTGTACGTGGCATTATTGCCTCAAGGTAGAACACGAGTGTTCATTGGCCAGTTGCCTGCTTTTAAGATAATGTTGTATTTAATGTCAGGGGTTTAAAGGATATTTCACATCTGCCATCATGGCTGTTAGTTCTGCTGCCTAGCACTTCCACGACAAAGTTTGGTACACATGTGCAACTATCCAAGAAAATGGACATTGGGACAACTGCTGATGTAGCTCACTTGGTAGAGCATCGCAAGCGCAAAGCAGAAAATGTGGGGTTAAGCTCCAACCGGCAGCAAGTTGTCTCTTAATGCAAAGCATTATGATGATCTATTTTGAATTTCTTAGTACACCTGCCCAGGTAGCTTCATTAATAATTAGTAATGCTCCTGATGGTGGGTATTGAACACGAGTCTCTAGTGCAGCAGCCCAATTCTTTGCATATTAGGCTACAGATGCATGCATAGCTCGCCAGATTAGCTGCACTGGTTCTCTCGTAGCAGCTAATGCTTTCAGATGTTATGTGACACTCGCAGAGTTTGAGATTCACCCATTTCAGCTCATATGCAACATATAAAGCAGGTGTTGTGTTGCTTGTCTGCTGTTGTGAATACAACACAGTCTTGCTGCCTTGACACGCCACATCATTTGACATCTGGGGGTGAGGTGGCATCTTGCTGTTCCTTGTGGTCAGGCATAGCCAAGACTGGCGGTAGAGTCCGCACACAAAGTTCAAGGTTGAACAATAGAACCAGCACGCCCAATAAATGTGTGTGCAAATTTAGCTCTAAGCATGATTTATGTGATTTATCACAGAAGGGGCTTGGTCCATGGCGAAGCAGAGTGAGCACGAACAACAACAACCGTCTTCTTTCATATCCTTTGTTGGTGCCTGCCTTTGTCGCTACATAGTAACTGATTAGTAATTAGTTTGCTAAGCTATCCATAACTGAGAACTCGATCGACCATAGAAAAAAACATGACTATAGGCTCCTGTGTTTCTTATGTTTAAATCACAATTTGTAGGTATCAAACACAGCATAGCATAAATTATACATTGGGCACTGCAACCCTGTAATGTGCACATTGAGTGCCTTTTCGCGTCTTCTTCAGAGGGTGCTCGAGATTTTTGGTTGGGTTGCCGTAGATGGGGGGGGGGGGGGGGGATGTTAGCTCAGTGAACCTTCCTTCCAAGGCATTTAGTTTATTAAAGTTATGCCGCTATAGATGTGTCCTCATTGTTCATGTTACTTCTGGCAACACCTGAACGTTCTTGTGGCTATGATGCGATGATTCATGACACAAATGGTGCTCAATTCTGATATTGTTGGCATGCTTTTTCACAAATGGTTTTAGTAAGATAATTGCACAGGTGACGCAAAATGAGCCACAGCATATGCTTCACCTCCAGCATGTTCGTGATCACCGATGGCATGTAAAACAGTGATTCAGACCAAGCATCGCAAAGAATGCCTTTCTTTCTTACAGGCTGCTGTGTTTCAGCTAAATCTGCTTTTCCTGTGTCCAGTGGCCTTGTCGCTCAATTAGTGCTTGCCAATTTCCATTACCCTGCAACCCACTAAAAATACGAAATTTTAGACTATGATGCCTCCCCTCTCTCTTCCCTTGTCCTTCTGACCTTTCACTCTTCTGCAAGCTTTTAGATTTCAATGCTAAATGAATAATACAAAATTGATGCTACCATATTATGTGATGGCTATCATGATGGCAATAATGTAGGTGAACCTGAAACTAAATGAGAAAATAAATAGGCATGTGTGAGTAGGTCTGACTGTTCCTGGTTACTGGCTCTATGCTAAATTTGAGGTCTTTGCCTCAAGGAAATGGGTCTTGGATTCTCAGACCCTTTTTGATCTTGTGCCTGTATCAGACCTGATATACAGTCACGGAAGTTTTACAAAAGAGCGCCTTTTTTGGGGGAACTGTTTTTATCACAAGTGTGCTAGATAGTGCCAGTTATGCAGTGAACAGGCACAACTGCAGGTACAAACTATAGCATGTACTTTACTTTAAAATAATTTCACATCTAGTTGTGAATTTCACAGGCCACTTCACAACTGCAAGGTGAATCTGATGTAGGCAGTGCCAGGGTCATGGCCCATATTTTGGTGAACGCCAAGAATGCATCCTGTGACTGAAGTTTGAGCATTTGAGCCCACCATTTGGAAGTGCTTTTTATCTGCACTCAGTAAGTGACAGTCAGTGATCCTAGAGGCAAAACTTATTGTTCTGCATTATGCAAATGTTTTTATATTTTCACTAATATACTGTGGTCACTATTACTACGCACTGTTTAAAAGGTGTTGAAAATAAAAAGCTACTTATTTGCCCTAATATAATGTAGAAATGATGATATGTGGTTTTTTGTGGCGCAAGGGCCAGGTATGGCCAAAGAGCGCCATGACTGATAATGCTGTGTTAAGCGATGATTGATTAGTTACGATGATAGGATGTAACATGACTGTAAAGTGGCATAAAATCAATCGCTATCGTAGAAGTATAAAATTATGACAGTGATATGTGGAGTGGTCTATGGGTACAGTACGAATGACAAGTGATCATGAGGCTAAAATGCAAGAATATGGAAATAGCACGTATGCCTCCTTAAGGCCTTTGAGCCCAAAGGCTGGGAGGCAGGTGCTTTCTTTAATGCAGCTACCGCAGCAGAAACCTCTGTTAGGAGGCCGTGCTACGGATTTCCTGGGGCTATAACATGAAACCCGTGTACATCTTTTAAAAATTCGAACAAGGATTGGTAATTAAAGAGAGGTTCTATACCTAAGATCATTTGAGGGTGAAGTGGAATTTGCTGTCGTTGTGGTAATGGAAAGTGCTTTTTCCTATTAGCGTTTAATTCAGTGCATTGCAGCAGGACGTGAAGCACGGTAAGTGGCTCACCATATTCATCACACGTGGGTGGATCACCACCGGACAAGAGGTAAGCGTGTGTACTGTATGCGTGTCCTATCCTAAGTCTGCAAAGTGTTACTTCTGTGTGGCGGTTCTTGGATATACCGGCGGCCAGTTGCCAAGATACGGTTTGATAACGTGTAGTTTATTTTCTGTTTCTCTATCCCGCAACCGCTGCCAGTAAGCCCTGAGCTTTTTCTTTAGGGCGGGCTTGAGGTCCATTACAGGGACAGTCGTGGTAGAGTTGACAACGTTCGCGTGGACGGATGTGGCTAGCTGGTCAGCCAATACGTTTCCTTCAATCTCTCGGTGCCCCGGCACCCAGCATACCACGATATGTTGCTTGGCCGCATACGTGGTGCATAGTACTGAGTAAAGGGATGCAATTACAGGATTTTTATATTTTTTGACAGTTTTCAAAGCGTTTACGACACTCAAAGAGTCTGTGTATATAACGCCCTTGGGATATTAAATTCTTTAATGTGTTTAACGGCGGCCAATATCGCGTGGGCCTCTGCTGTGAAAATACTTGTGTTAGGGTGCAGAACACCGGCATCCGAAAATGATGGACCGACCGCTGCATAAGACACGCCGGAATTACACTTCGATGCATCTGTAAAAAATTCAGGAGAGGAGTATTTGTGCTGCAGTTCGAGGAAGTACATTCGGATATGCGCGACAGGTGCGCGCTTTGTAATAGCTACGAAAGATGTGTCACAGTGTATAAGTTGCCACTGCCACGGCAGGGGCCGTATAGCAGGGGGCATAAGGTGGTATTCAAACAGTGGAACCCTTGTTTCTTCATATGTCTGTAACACGCAGTGAGAAAGGCTGTGCCACTCTGGGCCGGTTGCAGAATAGTTGAGAACTGGACAAATCATTTATGGTGGAATACGCGGGCTGCTCACTGTTTGCGTTCACTCTCAGAAAATACATGAAAGACGAATACGTTCTCTGCAGATGAAGTGACCACTCATCCGATTCAACGTAAAGGTTTTCCTCTGGGCTTTGTTCTAAAGGCTCTGTGGACAGCGATGCCTAAGTGGTGGACAGGTCAGCATCTTCAGAGCATTGAAGTAGCCGACTGGTAAACTATGGCTCCATAGTCTAGTCGTGTGCGTACGAGCTTTGTACAAGTTTTAAGACAATTTCGATCATACCCAGGTTGTGCTGACAGCACCTTTAAGATATTCATTGTTTCATACATTTGTTTTTAAGATACTTATGTGCGGTACAAAGGTTAATTTGCGTCCAAAATTATGCCTAAAATTTATGTTCCCTGTTCACAGGCAGACGCTCACCACGCAACACAATTTCAGGATCAGGGTGCAGGCCTCTTTTTCTAGAGAAAACTAAACAGGTGCGCTTTTTTGTGGGTTCAGTCTGAACCCGTTCTCATCAGCATTGGAGACCTGTTGAGACCAAGTGGACCTGTCGCTCACCACATTGCGAGAGAACATGATTGAAATCCGATCTGCACATCGTCAACATATGTTGAATAGAAGATGTTACGTGGTATGTATAGGCGAGAGAATTCTTTTTACTATAAAGAGCGTGCAGCTGAGCACCCCGCCCTGCGGCACTCCAGTTTCCTGTACAAATTTTTGTGACAACACGTTGCCCACTCGAACACGGAATGCGCGATTAGACAGATAACTTTCGATAACATTGAACAAATTACGCGTATGCCTAAGTGTGAGAGGTCTCTCAATATCCCAAACCGCCACGTAGTATCATAGGCTTTCTCCATATCAAGGAATACAGATAAGAAAACTGCTTATGAACAAAAGCTTCACGGATACGTGCCTCGATACGTATGGGTGGTCACTGGTGGATCGGCCCTCCCGAAATCCGCACTGGTATGGGTCGAGCAATTTGTTTGATTCGAGGAAGTGTAGTAAGCGACAGTTAATCATTTTTTTCAAATACTTTGCAGAGGCAGCTTGTTAACGCTATAGGTCTGTAACTTGATACAGAGGAAGGATCCTTTCCGTGCTTCAGAATTGGAATTATGATAGCCTCCTTCCAAACAGAGGGGATCTCGCCGGAAAACCATATAACGTTGTAAAGGGAAAGGAGGGTTTTTTGTGTTTCGGAGGGTAGTTGTTTCAACATATATTATGCGGTCTGAACCTGGGGCGGATGTATTACAACAGTTCACTGCTGCCTGCAGTTCTGCTATGCATAATGGTTTGTTGTACGCCTCACTTCCTGCACATTTTCTTTCTAGCTTTTGTTGTTCTATTCGCGTTTTGTAATTTAGGAAGATTTCGGAGTAGTGTGAGGAGCTCGATATGTGTTCAAATGAGCACCAAGAAAGTTTGCTTGATCTTCCAGGCTTTCTCCGTGGCTGTTTACTAAAGGCAGGGAATACGTTTGTTGCCCGTTAACTTTCTTCACTCTATTACATACTTTCCTTTCGTCTGTGTACGAGTTGATGCTTGATATAAACTTTGCCCAACTCTCTCGTCTTGCTTGTCGGCGCGTTCTCCTTGCCTGCGATTTGACAAGCTTAAGTTTTCCAGGTTTTCTGCTGTTGGAGAATCGCGAAGCAGCGCCCACGCTTTGTTCTGGTTCCTCCGTGCTTGCCTACATGCATCGTTCCACCAGGGGACACGCCGCTTGGAGCCCATGCCGCTTGCTTGAGTAATACATTTACAGGCAGCGTCAAGTATGAAAGCTGTAAAATATTTAACAGCATCATCTATGGTTAGACCGGACATCTCAGCCCACGTCATGTGAGTAAGAGTTCGGTACCGTTCCCAATCGGCTGAGTCAACCTTCCACCGAGGGACCTGCGGGGGAAGCTGATCTTGTTTCGGCGTACTCAGGATTATCGGGAAGTGGTCACTGCCATACGGGTTATTAAGCACATTCCATTTAAAATACGGTAAAAGCGTCGGCGATAAAATGCTAAGATCTATGGCAGAGTATGACTTGTTAGCCAGGTTAAAATACGTGGGCTCCTTCGTATTCAAGAGACATGCTCCAGAGGAAAAAAAGGAGCTGTTCAATAACGCGACCTCGCGCATCACAGCGTGAATCGCCCCACAAACTACTGTGTGCATTAAAATCACCAAGAATCATATAGGGCTCTGGGAGCTCATCTATTAATGATTGTAAGTCGCGTCTGTGAAGCTGATAGTGTGGGGGTATGTACAATGAACAGATGGTAATGATTTTGTTTAAAAGTACGGCTCGAACGGCCACTGCCTCAAGGGCCGTTTGGAGCTTCAAATGCTGACACGCCACACTTCTATCAGCAATGATAGCTACACCGCCAGATGACGCAACAGCATCCTCGCGGTCTTTTCGGAAAATCATGTATTGTCGGAGGAAATTGGTATGCTTGGAAGTTAGGTGTGTTTCTTGCACACAGCACTTTAGGATTAAACTTACAGAGAAGTTCTTGGACGTCATCTAGGTTTCTTAATAGTCCTCTAGTATTCCACTGTATGATGTTGTCCATGTTGAGAAAAAAATGTGCTGCGTGTCTCAAAAGGGAGGAGTGACTTACTTTACAGAGCCTTTGTTAGGCCCTGTAATTGGTGTTTTGTCTTTTTTGGAGCGGTCAAGAGAACCTCGCCGCTCCTTCGACGCTACCTGCGCCGTTTGGCTTGGACTGGTGTCCATAGCCTCTTGCGAGGCACTGGACACCCGCTCCAGAGAGCGATGTGTGCGTCTCGTAGACTTCATCTCGAGCGATGAAGTCTTCGTCCCCACCGGGCTGGAGGTCGGCAGGACCCCTGTGGCCTCTGCGGTGCCCTGGCTGCTGCCGGAGCTTGTAGAGGCCACTGGTGTGGACAATTTGAGAGATGGCAGGGCAGCGTTGGCTGCTCCCACCTTAGGGGCGGGTGGCGTTAGCCTCGGCACGCTAGGCGTGGTCCGGGCTGCCGCCAGAGGCCGTTGTGGTGCCGCGCCCCGTTGCACCACTTCGGCGAAAGATGTTTTGAGCAAGAATAACGAGGTAATACGTTGTCGTGCTTCACGGAATGTTATGTTCTCCTTCACTTTTACAGTAATTATTTCTTTTTCTTTCTTCCAGGCTGGACAAGCTCTGGAGTATGCAGGGTGACTGCCGTCGCAGTTCGCACAGTGTACCTCGTCATTATTGCAATCGTCAGAAGAGTGACCGGTTGTGCCGCACTATGCGCACATAAGCTGCCCTCTGCAGCTCTCGGATGCGTGACCAAATCTCTGACATTTGAAGCAACGTCGTGGGTTGGGGATATAAGGTCGAACATGAAGTTTTACGTAGCCGGTTTCACGAGTCTCAGGTAAGGCAGTTGAGTTGAAGGTAAGTATTAAATGCTTTGTTGGGATTTCAATGTCATTCCGCCTGAGTTCGATGTGCGCTCACCCCCGCAGGGGCGTCTGCGTCAGCAGGCGTTTGGTGTGTTGCGACACCACGGACCCGAGCACATGAGGGTCGGACCCTCCCACGCTTAACCGTGCGTGGCTTAGCCGTGTCCGGGGAAAAGGGGATCCTGGGGGTTGAGCCGATGCCGGGAGTTTTGGACCTCTATGGCCCCCGGTGGAGGCAACACACTTCTTTGGCCTCCGCTTCACGTAGACGGCACCCCGGACTGACCCACCCGGGGGAAATCGGTAGTTGCCTTTTCCTGTCTCTCTCTGCCTCCAGCCTTCGTCTTTCTCTCTCACTTTCCATCTGTCCTGTCTTCTCTTTACTTCGTTTTACTTCCAACCTTCCAGGCAGCAAGGGTTAACCTAGTGTAGTTTATCCAACCTAGGGTCTATTATATAGGTTATAGCAGTTATGTATAGCTGGCGTCTGCGAGTGTTACTAAAACCTTGTAGCGCCCCTTCGTTGGGCTCGGTGGTGGGTGGCTACCATCGCTGCTGAATAACAAGAAAACAAGTAATGGGTACTCCCTTCCCTTCCCTACCTGATCGCTCTCTCAAGAGAGGGCGCACCGATGTCACGTTTCAGTTCCTAAGCCAAACCAAAGAAACTTCCCCCGCTTCCATGTACTGCACAGTGAACAACAACAAAAATCAGCTCGAGTAATTTCCCCGTTCCTTATGTCCAAATGCCTTGCAGAAAAGCTTGGCCCAGGCTACAAAGCAACTAAAATGGCAAGTGGAGATCTGCTTCTCGAAATCTGCAGCAAATGCCAACACGATAAATTGACGACTCTTGAGAAAATCGGGACATTCCCATAACAGTCACGCAGCATAAGTCCATGAACACTGTCCGTGGGGTAGTCTCAGACGACGACTTGATCGACCTTAGTGAAGTGGAATTGCTAGAAGGATGGAAAGAGCACAATGTGATCGATGTGAAAAGAATCAAAATACGCCGTGATGATAAAGAAATACCTACCAAGCACCTGATTCTGACATTTGGCTCGAGCAGACTTCCTGAATACATTGAAACAGGATATATCAAAATACGCGTCAGGCCATATATACCAAAC
This sequence comes from Dermacentor silvarum, assembly GCF_013339745.2. Lineage (NCBI taxonomy): Eukaryota > Metazoa > Arthropoda > Arachnida > Ixodida > Ixodidae > Dermacentor > Dermacentor silvarum. Next base: position 1,697 of record NW_023606640.1, on the reverse strand, counting down.
CCACGGAGATGTTTCAAGTGCCAAAGGTACGGCCACGGATCTCTGAGCTGCCGCGGGCGGCTCACCTGTGCTAAGTGCGGTGACCATGACCATCCCGCTGACGACTGTAACAACGAACTCCACTGCGCAAACTGCGACGGTGGGCACCCCTCATACTCTCGTTCTTGCCCTGCTTGGAAAAAGGAAAAAGAAATCATAACACTGAAAATCAAAGAAAACATCTCTTTCAAGGAAGCCCGAAAGCGTTTCTCAATAGTGCAGTGCACTACGTACGCCGATGTGGCACACAAGGGGGCAGTGTCACAACGGTCGAAGGCGACCGCTCGGACCTCACATGTAGGGCCGGCGGCTCCGCCTCCCGCCCCCAAGGCGGACGCGGCAGATGCCGCTCTGCCATCTTCGAAGACGGGCCAGCAGCCTAGTGGCTCGGTGGTCCTAAGCGCCTCTCCTCGTGAGGGGAGGCCTAAAGTACATGTCTCTTCGCGCGCAGCGCGCTCATCCAGTGCCTCCCAGGAGGCAATGGATACAAACGCAAGCATCTCGGCACCTTCGGTGTCGAATGAGCGGCGCAGCTCCCTTGAGCGTGCCGCAAAAGAAAAGCCGAGAATAACAGGACCCGGAAAGAAAAGCATGACATAAATGTAGAACTCTTGGCATGCAAAGTACACCTCTCTATTTTTTGTTGTTATGGCAACGCAGATCCTTAAGTGGAATGCTAGAGGTCTACTGCGTAACCTTGATGACATTAAGGAACTGCTAAAAAAATATAACCTCAAAGTACTCTGTATCCAAGAGACACATCTAAAATCTATCCACACAAACTTCCTGAATTCGTATGTCATTTTTCGTAAAGATCGCGAGAACGCCCTTGCCTCGGCAGGTGGTGTCGCAATCATCACTGTAAACTCCATTGCTAGCCAGCAGTTGATGCTTCAAACCCCTCTCGAGGCAGTTGCCATTCGTGCGATTGTACTTAATAAGCTTGTAACAATCTGCTCCATATATATCCCTCCCGACTATAAACTCAACAGCTTAGAGTTCCAATCTCTCATAAACCAGCTTCCGGAGCCATTTATCCTGCTCGGTGACTTCAACGCACACAATCCGCTAGGGGGGACCCGCGGTGTGATGCGAGGGGCCGCATGATAGAGCAGTTCCTCTTGAACTCGGGTGTATGCCTACTGAACAAAAAAGAGCCGACATTTTATAGCGTGACACACAACAGTTACTCTGCAATAGACCTAGCTATCTGCTCTGCCACACTACTGCCCTGCCTGGAATGGGACGTAATTAAAAACCTATATGGCAGTGATCATTTTCCTATTTGTCTTAAAACATCAGAACAACATGATCTCTTTACACGGACCCCTCGATGGAAACTAGAATGCGCTGATTGGGCAAAATTTCACCAAATGACACAGATGCCTCGAAATGCTCTTAACGATTTTAATATCAACGATGCTGTCACCTTTTTTACCGCTTTTATAACTGACGCCGCATTCGAGTGCATACCACAAACAAACGGGGCTCCAAAAAAGAGGCGTGTTCCATGGTGGAATGAAGATTGTAGGACTGCTCGTAAGAATCAAAATAAGGCTTGGGGCTTGCTACGAAAGTGCCCAACGGCAGAAAATCTCCTAAATTTCAAACACGTGAAGTCGCAAGGCAGGCGAACGCGACGTAGAGCTAAAAAAGAG
>NW_023606639.1:0-60001 GCF_013339745.2 Dermacentor silvarum | reverse complement strand
AGTGATATTGCAGAATATTTGTAGCCATACATAACGGCAGTGCTGTCAGCATGACACGGCTGACCGCACCGCAAACCCTTAAATTTATATTTGCTTGACAGATTATGCATTCTAGTAGTTTTCATGTTGCATATGCAAGAAAAAGTGAAGCAAGATTTGGCGAAAATCAGCATTCTTTTACGTATATATATCTTGTGTATCTTACCAGCTATACGGGCAGCTGGTTTGTCTTGCTCTATACAGGGTGTTTTTTTAGCTGCACCAAATTTTTAAAATTAGAAAAATGTAAATTTTGGTCACGTTATGTTTACCATTCGAGTGTACGTATGGGCGGCCTCTAGATACAGAGCAATTTCCGCACATGCGTGCGTAATTAGCAAAGTTACGCTAATTAACTTTCTAATTATCAACAATAGGTGGCTATAGCAAATGAGCACTTTGGGGCCCGTCCTCGACACTACCTAGCCCAACGATCAAATTTTGAATAGCGGAGTTCACGTGGGAGCTACGCAAACAATTAGTTCCCCTTGGCAGGCAGCTTGAAACTGAAACTGGCCGCAAGAAGAGCGTCTGTGTCGTCGATGTCGCCGCCCCTCAGCCTGTCGTCACGTCTTCGACGTCACCGCTGGCCCGGCCCAACGAGTAGCTTGCGTTATCTCCTTGCTGTTTGCGGCGTTTCAATGCCAGCGGGCCGCCAAATTTACTTCGTCATTCCGTCGGGCACCACGTTGCGCTGTAGCGAACCCCGCTCCTTGGGCTTTTAGATACTACAGGCACGGCGTCATATTACGTCATATCAGTCTGTAGCGTCGACGGCGAACGCCGCAGATAGCAAGGCGATAACGCAAGCTGCTCGCGGGCCGGACCGGCGCCTACCTCGGAGACGTGACGAAAGACAGGGGGGCGGCGACATCGACGACAACGACGCTCTTTTTGCGGCCAGTTTCGGTTTCAAGGAGCCTGCCAGGGAGAATTAATTGGTCGCTTAGCTCTCACATGAACTCCGCTATTGAAAATTTGATCGTTGGGATAGGTAATGTCGAGGACGGGCCCCAAAGAACTCATTTGCTGTAGTCACCTATTGTTGATAATTAGAAAGCTAATTAGCGTAACTTTGCTAATTACGCACGTAAGTGCGGAAATTGCTCTGTAGCTAGAGGCCGCCAATCGGTGCACTCGAATGGTAAAGATAACGTGAACAAGATATATATTTTTCTAATTAAAAAAATTTGGTGCAGCTAAAAAAAAAAACACCCTGTATAGTACCAGTTTGCCCTAATCCAGAAACTTTAAAGTGTTTCACATGGAGGCTTGCCTATCTTGTCTTGCTGTTGTCCATAGCACAGCATGTACATGCTGACTGCAAGTAAAAGTGCATAATGCAAAAGCTGCAAAGTGAATCATAAGAACACGTTTTGCTTTTGGCTATAACAGCATGAGAGCAGCATGCATTTGCAGTGTACAGAGGTTCTCGTAGAAAGGTTCTCACAGCAGGAAAGTCTAAAAATCTTTAACCAAGCAAACCTCACTTGCATGCTCGCCTTTCTCAATTCACTTGTGGACTGTCATGCATATCCTGGCTACTTTATTTTTCGCTGGAAATGTGTGTACATAGCAGTTCACAAGCAAATTGAGAAAGGCACCCACGCAAGGGAGGCTTCATAAGTTAAAGATGCAACCAAATTTGTCTTGTGTTCGTCAGGGGTAGCATAGTCTGTTCCTTGGATCATGTGTGTATTCGGGCAAATGTACATGGGACAGACTGACCGGTGTCTCAACACGTGCCCAGGAGTGCACCATAATTCACTGAAGGGACAAGTACCCTCGTACCACTTGACGATGCATTGACACGACTGGTGCTGTGCGCCAGATTTCAATTGTTCATCTGTTTTCTTCATCTATAGCAACCAATTAACCATCAAAATCAGCGAGGAATACCACATTAACGAAAATGGGACATGCGTCAGTGCTCATTATAATTGCATGACAAAGAGGAACACTCTCTAAATGACATCACACAGCAATCACTATGTGATCATTTATCCTATTTGATGTAAATACTGTTTATCTTGCTTTTGTACATTTGTATTGCGGTCTCCCGTTTCTTTCTTGTGTCGCACTCAAAAGTTACATGAACATGCACCAACTTTCTCAGGTACTTGTCAGTCAGTGTTGATAAACACGAAATGTTTTGAGTCATTTATGTCACCTCCAGTCAGTATAGTACTATTTTTCTGGCTTTTCATAAAGCAAACGTTTATATGATGTAAACCATATATGAACTAAAGAAAATGCACTCTTTTTCATATTGACAAGTACATATGATCTGTGTGTATCCACTGCAGTGCAGTGTGGGCGTGTTTGTCATTTTTATGCAGCTGGTATCATGGGACATGTGCCTATTTATGATAGCGACTGCTTATTTTTCTACTTTTAGGGGCATCTGGCATGCAAGCAGTCACAAAGTCTTGTACATTGGTTGTGGAAGAAGGGAATACTTTTATGCATAACTTTGTCTACTATATTCGAACCGTTGCAACAATTAACATTTTTGCCATGTGAATGCTTCTGCCATTTAATATAATATGTAGCAGTTCTTATCTGTGGAGCAGCACAATAAACGTAATTTAACACGGTGTTCATTAGAAAATAATAGTTACTGCATAACCACTATACAGCTCCATACCTCACTGCACGATAAAGATGAATATTCAGTTGAAAATGAAAATATCTCAGAGTTGCACGAACATACACTTGCGAAATGCTACAGCAGCCTGGCATCCCATTAATGTCAACATTGTTGACATCCGGCAACGTTCTGGGAATGTGCTGATTTGTAACGTTGCTACATTGATACCATTTACATGTTAAATTGATGTTTACATTCAACGTTGACACAACGTGGGTGTCAGCATCTTGCTGTGACATTTATTTGTGACATCACCTGAACGTACAGCTGCCAACCTATATTCAACGTTGAGGTTGGCTGTTTAACATTGCATGACATTTGTTACAACCAGGGAACGTTTACACAACGTTCTGTGTTATTTGGGACATTAACTAGAACCAGGAATGGTTAACGAGAGCTTAATGTGCAAAATTACGCCTGAGGACAGAGATGCGGTCATAAACGTGCGGGTGCTAGGAAGGTCAAGCTCGTCCCTGATCTACTTCGAAGGACCGTACATTTCCTTAAGAATTAAGGTCGGTGGAGCCATACGGGGATTTAGGCCGTGTAGAAAGCGTCTGCAGTACTGCAAACTGTGTGGAAACACCGGGCGCTGGCAAGACATCTATCCGCACCCAAAGCTGAACTTCTGTAATCTATACGGTAAATAGGGTAGCCCCTAAACCATGAATGCATACTAATATGTAAATATGCCATGTTTCGGGTGAAAGAGCAGCAAGAGCATGCCAGAAAAGGCCATAAACACAACCGCCGCCATTTATAGTGAGGCAAAAGCGTGAACAGGCACAATTAAAGCCGAAGGGATGGGATCTCAGCTGGCACTCAGATTTGTTGGACCCAATAACATCTAGAAGCAGCAGCAGTGACTCGCTCCCTGCTACCGAATTTCCTCGAGCATCTCGAAGCAACTCGAGATCCAGATTAAGCCGCTATAGATTCAGATCAGGCCAAGATCGCGATCTAGTTCGCAAAAGAGAATATCGTATGCCAATACTGAGGCCGCCAAAAGCATGGGTAGTGAAGTCGAAGAAACGGAGAGAAAACTTAGGAAGGAGTTTTAGGCCAATTATACAATTATTAAGCATTCATAAGAAAACTCCTCCAATGCTTCAAGGACAAAGATACCATCATCAAGGGCAGCAGGCCGAAATCTAGCGACACTGAAATCTTTACCAAAGAAGAGGTGCAAGTGATGCTCAACGTCGAAATCCTGAGAGCAATCGGACTACCGTGTAAACCAAAATATAAGTCAAGTTTGTTTTCTTCATAAAAAAACGGGTAAAATAATCCCTCGTCTTATATAGCGGTCTTTAACCGAATGTGAATCGTCTGGTAACCTGTGGCAACATTGCCGAAGCGAACGGCAACATGTCCACTCAGCGCCAGTTTGGCGTTTCGCAAAAAAGCGTGTGGCATTGGAGAGTCCAGAAGGGAACGCTCATGAACTGCAACCCGTGCTAAACACCAATTCGTAGACGTAGTGCGGTTCATCCGTAGCTTGAGGACACACTCTCGGAGTTTGTGCGGGAACTTCGTTCGCACTCGCTGTCGGTGACCATGCATAAAATGAGCTGCAAAGCCGTGGAGCTCGAGTAAGAAGCTGGACTTTAAGCGGCCTGCGACAAACGGTTGTCTTGCGAGGACAGTGCGGCTACTTCCTACGAATGAGACTGCGGTTGCGGCAATGGGTGAGGGGATCTAGTTCTAAAGTAATTCAGTTTTGGCGATTTTTCTTTGTTTTCACATTTTTGCTCTTCTTTTAAAGCTAAACTTAGGGGGTCGACCTATATTCCCTCTCTACCTATAATCTGGTTTATGCGGTAATTGTCCATCAAGTAACGCAACAACTACAGCAATGAGTAACTTATCAACTGACACCAATCCAAGGCATACTTCAAGACATCGGCAACTTCAATAACTAGGCTATACAAAATTTCCTCACAAAACCCGAACTAGGCAATAGCCATTCATGAAATGGGCGCGATCAGACGTGCATTATACTAACAGACAAGCCAAAAACACCGCCACCAAGGATGAAATAAAACATACTGGGACGCCGAATTTGTAAAAAGGACGCACGTGTGCGCTTCAAAATCTGGCAAAGGAACTGCAGATCAATCCGAAACAAACGTACGAATCTTCTAGAATTGAGCAAACTTGAAAAGCCGGAGATAATTGCCCTCCACGAAAGAAATGTACACAACACCACACAGCTATGTCACCTGACACTGTACAATCATCCGCACACGCCCACGAGAATGGGCAAAAGCATCTCTCGCTACATCCGCCCCCAATTTGGTGTAGGAGCGCACTGCCCTGGACACAGTGGAGAGACACGAAAATACACGACACTCGCAGCACTTGCAGCTATTTTATTTTAGAAGGAACAGTGTCGTGTATTCTTGTGTCTCTCCACTACGTCCTGGTCAGTCGGCCGCTTCACCAATACGGTATGAAGATTAATCAACAACTCGCCCAACTTACCACATTACTGATCAACCCCCAAATCTTCCTCTAGATAGGAGATCCCTAAGGCACTCTGGACAAGTCTCCAGAAGGACCTGGGTAGCCACCATGATATTCTAAAACTTGAAGTGCTGCATTGTAAGACCCCAATTCGAGCAAGGAAAGCACGAGTTACACTGGGCTGCTTTCTGGAACAGTGATGAAGCCGGCATAAATAAAGACATTGAAGCTTGGCTCTGAAACATCATCAAGGAAGCCGAAAAGCAAACCAAGCAAATGCAATTGAATATAGACACACCAGCAGTCTAACATCACTTTCTTCGCCTATGGGAAGTCAGAAGAGAACACGTCAAACAGTGGAAGATGTGAAACAAAACCGGAAGCTCAAGCAATGTATGAGCCCGCATTACTCAATTGGGTGAGGAGTGCACTGTGAAGCTTAGCAGGCAAAATTGGAACCAAACGTGTGACCAACTCCAAGGCACGCTAAGCACGACAAATATGTGGAACATTCTGAAGTCACTTCTAACAACGATGATTACTAAGAAAGAACAGGGACATAACCTTGCAAAGTTAATCCACTATTACCGATGTACGGTGAGGCAAGTATTGCAAGAAATAAAAACAAGCTAAAGGAAGAAAAAATCCAGGCCAGTGTAATACGAAGTCATACAAATAAATGCACACCCAATCATGAATTGGACAGATCTATTTTCCAAGCAGAGGTTTCGGCAGCACTGGCAAATGTAACTCGGAGAACCTCAACGGGAAAGGACAGGGTTAATAACACAGTCTTCTGAAATATCAAATAGAAATTTGTAGACAATGTACTAAATTACACGAACTAATGGTAGGAGAGGGGCTAAATCCCAGCAGTATGGAAACATGCCGAAATTATCAGGATTTCCAAGCACTACAAACCATAACAAGTAGGTAATCTCCGCCCCTTTTCCCCGATATCGTGTGCTTGAAAGCTGATGGAAAACGTGGTGCACAAATTCTGCACCTCGAAGACAACGAAAACTGCCTGGAAAAATATCGCAAGTACTCCATCCTGGTCACTGATGTAAAGAGTGCCTTGACTATATCACGCATGAGCGGCTACTCCGAAACCTGCAGGTGACCGGCTGTGGTGAGTGATTTTTTTGATACGTACAAAGCATTCTGTCAGACTGAAATGCCACAGTTCAGGTTCGAAACCTAAGAACCGAAAGGTTCGATGTTATGAACAACGGAACGTTCCAAGGGTAGGTGATCTCGCCTTTGCTGTTGATGACAATGATGCAATCACCCAAAGAACTGAACGAAACAGAAGGCCTCAGTCATGAATTCTATTCGGACAATATAACATAATGAACCAAAGCATTATCTACTCACCAAGAACAGAACACATTGCAGGTGGCAGCAAATCGCATTGAACGTTACTTTAAAGCATGCAACTAAAATGCACCTCGAAAATTTACCACTGCTAGCTCTCAACGCGAGAGATAACCAGAGGTACACTTGCAGCTAACGAGCAACCCACCCCGAGCATAACACTTAACGGAATCTAAATACCCCGAATGGAGTCATTGCGAATCCTCGGCCTTGCGAAACATAAAGACAGGTCAGAAGCCACGACAGTTCACGAAATTCGAGCATCGCTGACCCAAGTGACGTACCTCATTAAGAGAGTAGTGAATCAAAGACACTGCCTCAAAGAACAAGATGCGCTGCGTATCGTGCAGGGCCTCATCACGAGCCGGATCGCATATAGCATTCTCTATCTGGCCCTCAAAAAACAGAAATACAAAAAAAAACGTCGGCAGCTTGCACTTGTGGTGCAAGTTTAGCTAAGTTTTGCTAGGAAATGCTAAGTGCTGCTAGGTACGGTATTTTGAATCGGCTCGCCGCCGACGCGCAGGTTCTCGCTTGGCCGCGCGACGCGCTTCAAGATGAGCGGCTTCTTTTTCGGGTGTCCGGATCTTCATCGGTCGTCCCATGTGAAGGGTACATGTACTCGGCACAGAATCAACGAGAGTTCTGCAGCCGTCGTGGCGGCTCCAAGCTTTATCTCCCCGGTGACGTCAAGGCCAAGCTGCGCCTCCACACTTGCCGGGGCGTGGCTGGTCGAAACCTGCTCATCGGCCGCGAGAGGCGCCTGCTGCCGTCACGGACACCGCGCGCGTTCGGCGCGAACGCGGGGAAATGGGGAAACGCGGGTGGCGTCAGCATTAGCTCTGTGCGTTGCCTTTTTGGTGCTGCTACAATTGCTTTCTCTCTCTCTCTCTCGCTCTAATTTTTTCCCCTTCTCCCGAACATTGCGCGAGCCGCGCGCATGCTCTCCTTCCCTCTCCTTAACGTCCCATGTAAAGGCAACATGGGCACGGCACGCAGAGGAGGCGAAGCACAAGCCGCTCCGCGAGGTGGTGACTAGGCAACGTAGTGGCATCCCACTGCGCCCAGCGAGGTTTTGCGGCTTGCGGCACAACTTACGGGTGGCTTAAACAGCTCTGCTGTTAAAAATGAACGTCAAGATTAGGAAAGCCAGATCGAAAGACTCAAATTGACTCTCACTGGCATAGCCGTGCCACTTCGGCTACGTTACGATGCGGAAACAACGGCGAAATCGGACAAGTACAGACTCCCAATGTACATACGAGACTCAGTTTCAGTGGTACCAGTACCTCGCCATAGGCACCCAAACTTCCACAAGGAAAGAATACTACGGGCAGGAGCACAAGCACTCCACAATGGATTCGCTTCAGACTCTAACACAGGTAGACTGGTGTGGCAAAGTATCGAAGAAAACCTGTTTCGAATAACCTCAAATAATATGCAACGTCGTTGCCACGATACTCACAAGAGATCCGGACACGGCCGAGGTGATGGCTAATGTCCTAGCCAATTCCACGTGCACTAAAACTGCCGTAATATCGAGCGACTCACAATCCACGTGTCGTCACTTACAAAAAGGCAGGATATCCACCAAAGCTGTGCATATCCAGAAAAAAATATTAAAAGGCATGCAAGACCTCCAGACATACGTTCTTCGGACCTCTGGCCAGAATTTACTGGCGTGAAACGAAGCAGAAAGCGCCACAGCCCGAGTTCATTCAAGCCAAGCATTTCTGCCAGACTGGTTCTCAGAGGCGACGACGTGCGATAATATTCACATGAAATAAATATCCAGATCTCCTTGAACGTTGTCAATTATAAAGAAAAGTATACCCCTTACCACACCCCAACCTTACCCTATAAGATCTAACAAATTCCTCTGTACACGGCAATACACAATTCAACCACCCCAAATGTCATACCTTTGCTGGTCCTGCTGGTACCGGACACGCTTCGCAACATGGTGATCGGGTGTCCTGACCTTGCGGAACCAAACAATCAAGAAAATGAAGATCGTAAGACGCACTGAAGACAGAAGCACAGAAGAGGACCATCAAACATCGTGGGAGGCCATGCTCAAGACGCTGGACTACCAGCGCAAGCTGGTGAACCCGGCCTGGCAAACAGTAAGGCCAGTGGGTACCTGGACTGACAAGGGTACTCCCTTAGGTGAAGAACGAAGCACTCTTTGTGGTTGGTTCAGATAAATAAACTTTAATTCTCTCTCTCCTTGTGGTAGCCAATGAAACAATCGGCCACGTGCTTGCATGAACATTGAATTCTTGGCGGCTTTCACCAGAAATATCGAAGAACTCCTTTTTTGTGCAATTACTTGAAATTGCTATGTTGCTAGATCGCTACTTTCGTTCTTATATGGTTAGTTTTGCATGTGTGTAACAGTGAGTCATGTAATCTCAAATGTTCCTAGTTTTTCTCGACGAAATATGAAGACAACTTTGTCGCATTAAACATAGTGGTGAACTGTGATATCTATTGTTTATGTGTATTTTATATTCTGCTGATAGTTGGAACAATGTGCTTATTATTCTCTCCTGTAAGGGCCTGCTAAGGCTCACAGTATCCACTGAATAAAATAAAAACAAATTAAGTGGATCGTCAATCGGGCATATCATGGGTGTCCTCGCTGATTGCGAGGCCAGCGAGCATAGCATGTCGCTGATTGTGAGGCCAACACAACAATAACATGGGCTTGTTTTTCGGTCGAGGTAGCCGGCAAACATGGAGTGCTCTGATTGCCCGAGGTGCTTACCTCTTTGTCATTTTGCCGACGCTGGCTGATGCAAAGTCCACACAATTTCTTCGGCCATGGCGTCACGTGTTCTCACGACTGCAACTGACTACAGGGCAGGGGCGAAACGCTCCAGTATCTGCACCTGAGCATGAGCGCCACACAGAGCAAACGGCCATACAATGACCATTCCCACAGCTCTAATGATAATGCTCACATTCATCGCTTTTATGGCTCTGGATGCGACAACCGCCAGAAAACGTAGCGGTTCATTGTGCATGATTGTTGCCCCAGGAGCCGCACCGACGATACACGTTGTAAACCGCGGTAGTCATGTCAGTCAGTGACCAGTAACTCACAGGTAATTGCAAACAGGGTTCGTGGTGTTCATATCTCTCCTAACATAGCGGGTACCTGTGAGTACGCCACAGCAACCACTCAAAAGAGCAGCGCTGACAGACAGAACATCACCATATGGAGACAGTGCGTGGACGAGGACTTCGTTGCGAACGAAGGCTGCCAAGACGAGGCAGGCTTTGTTGGTCACCTGCCTGCCAACGAGAAGGACAAAAAGCAGCTCGCCGCCGATGACAACGCACCCAGCATCGAAACATGAAGCCATGCCCTTGACAGTAACTTAGAAGTTTAGGCCTCCCATGTGCTGAGCGCCGTAGACCTCAGAGCGGCCATCTAGTGAGGCCGTCTAATCGGCGACGATCCAGAGGTCATTCCCCGCATGGACAACAACATCAAAGAATTGGACCTTCTAGACAGTCTAAGACACTGTAAGTGCCATGGCTTGACGAGGTAGAAGTCCATGACGTGTAACATACAGAGACGTCGGCGAAATCTCGAAGTCTTCGTCTTGTATAGTAACCATGACGACGATGGCGCGCCTTGTAAGCCACCGTCGTCAGCCATCCATATCTCATCCTACCCATGCGAAGAAAAAAAGTCACTAGTTTTTCTTCGCTCCCATCTCTATACCACCAAAGTGCCACGCATCCAATGCTGCTAGAGGCTCTCCTCATGACGGTGTTCCTCATCATCTCAGCGTTTCGAGACGACTTCAGCACATCACTCACATCTTCTATCGCTCTCAGGGGCTTTTTTTATTGCTGCTGTTATAGGGGACTTCCACCACTGTTTCCCTGTGGCGACGACCTGCTGTGCTTTTCCTCCTACCAAACGTGAATCATCGAACAGCCAGAAACGCGACCTTTGTTGGAGTGGCAGTACGATGTTTTAAAACTAATTGATCAATTATTGCAAAATGAAAGTAACCTTGAGTACTTTGCACTTGAACGGACAACTTATTTGCGCCGCTTGTTTTGCGGCTAATCTATAAATTTTGGCCCTCACGTATTATGCTTCTCGTTCCACGTTGCAACCCAACAAGAGTTTGTACAGCTGTGACTGTGAAGGTTCAAGACGTAGTTCATCAACAAAACCTGCCTCGAACCAGCCCTAAGACCACAGCATCAGTGAGAAGGCTAAAGAAATTGGCTAAATGGAATGCGTAGGCGGGGATGTCAGACAACTAATGATGTGAATAATTTAGACAAGATGGAATCAGCTGGCCTTTCTCCTGCTCGGGACCTAAAGATTAGGATGATTATGATATTGACCACTACTTCAATAAGCACAGTACCGATTAGTTGTTGATAAAATAATCAAATATAATATTCAGTTATCGACGTTTAGCAGATTTAGGTTAAAGAAAAATAAACCTCATGTTGACAAGTACTAAAGGACTTACCGACTTTCCACGCTGCAATACAGTGCACGCAGATCCACATGGCGACGAAAGCGATGGCATTGAACATGGTCATTACTTCAGAAGGCGATCTTCAATGTTAAGCTTGATGGTAATGCTGTTGCAGTTCCGAAGATTAAAGTGATTTTATCGGAGTCATCCTTGGCGTAATGTAGATAAGTTTTATTGAGGTTGCCTTGTTTGTATATACTTGTAGGGGATTGTATATATCCTGTTAACCTGAATGTAGAAAGGCTGCTGCTGACTTGTAAGGACCGCTTTTACATTCTACTTTCGCCGAATAACACACAACACTGACGTGCTAGGGGCTTTTTGTAGTAGGCGTAATAAGAGAGCAATGAAGCACTTCTCTAACGACTTTGTAACGTGCCATGTAACCTTCTCGAAAGTTTATAGAGCAACGGCATCATGAACTACGATTTGCCTCTTTGTGCGCATAGAAACTAGTCACAAAACAAGAATACCAGGTGATTTATCAGGCTTAAGCGAGAACTAAATTATCAGACATCAAAGTAAGTAAGTTTGACATTCTTAAAGACAACTTCTGACGTTCGTATCAAGCTGTCATAACTGTTACGTTCGAATACTTCCAAGTGCTTCTGTAGGGAAGGCTGAATCCATAATATAATTATAATGCAGATGACTGGGGTTCAAAAGCGCGCCAACGATTTAATGATTCCGGACTAATGGGCCACGTTTTGAAGGCCACGTCACCTTAGCCGCTGCGACAATGGTTGGTTCCTGTTGGCTCGCTTGCAACGCGCGTGCTCAAAAGTAGCAATTGTAGACATTTTTGACGACGCTTTCCGCTGTAACAGATCTTTCAATGACAAACGTGATGCACCATTGAGTTAGTGGGAGCACTAGGCACCGCCTTTACGCAGTACCATATGGAGGTCCACGGTACACTCGGCGCTGCATGAAGGATGCCGCGTTTATGACCAAGGTGTTGGTAGGGCACTTATATGTATATCCCTGCTGCTATTGCGAAAAGCAATTACTGACACATCGCAGTGTCGTGTTCCATGAGTGTATAGGATATAGTGAGGTGATTGTCATGTAGTTTGTCGTGTGTGTGTGTAAAAACTTTTTATTTACAAAAGTCCTGAGGCTCGACTATTTCAAGTCGAGGCTGGCGCTCCCACGATGGCACCGTTAGGCCCAGCCCTTCAGCGACAGCGTGGGCCCTCTGGACAGCCCGTAGCTGATCTTGAAAAAATTAACTCTCTAGCATCTTCTTCCAATGGAGCCATTCTTCTTCAGGGTTGGTGAGAGTCGCAGGGCATCCCGCGAGCATGTGTCTGATCCGAATGATGGAGAGCCGTCCTGATTTCGCTCTCCGAAAAGTCGCGGTCCATTTCCTCACATATCCCACCGGAATATTCATAGCACTCATCACCATCGTTCGGTCCCTTAAGCGGGAGATATTTGGCAGCCAATCGATCCATGATTTCCTCCTGAGTTCTATCCCGACTTTCTTGATGAACCAACTTAGCTATTGCTGTTCTTTTCTTCACCCTTGTTTCATTTTCGTTAAGTAAGTGCTTGAGGAGATTCCAGTTACCCCCGTGTTTAATTCTACCATCAACAGAGTTGCAGATCTCGTCCCATTGCTGCTTTGCGAGTGTCTTCGAGTGCTCCTCAATCTGCTTATTTAGTTGCGCTATCTTCTTCCTAAGCCTTCTGTTGAGTCTTTGCGTTCTCCACCTTTGTACTATAGATTGTTTGGCCTCAATCAGTGCGCCAGCCTGCTATCCATAATCTCAACGCTTTCCTCTGTCTTAATTTCTTTAGTGGCCTCTTTGACGTCCTCTCTGAGCTGGTTGACCCATATCTGAAAGGGCTCTTTCTCAGCCCCTAATGTTCCCATTTCTCTTCTTTTTGCTCTGACTTTCCTGAAAATGTCCCAGTCTGTGCACTTGAAGAATCTAGCTTCCGGCCTCGGCATGCCTATGGTTATATGTAAGATATAATGATCGCTGCCGAGATCCATATTCGAATTTTCCCAACTAGCTCCTCTTGAGTTGTTAACGAAAGTGAGATCAGGTGTGTATCCCTGCATGTGGACGTGCCACAACGGGTGGGATATGCTGGATCAGTGATCAGGCATAGCCCCAGATCTACGGCAAGGCTCCACAGCCCTTCTCCTTTTTTTGTATTCCAGCTGTATCCCCATGTGTGATAGGGGGCATTAAGGTCCCCTCCAATAATGAGCGGGCAGTTTTGGCAACCGGAAGTGCCTTGTTGAAGAGTGCTCTAAAGCTTTGTCTCATGTCCTTGGGACTGCTGTAAATGTTCAGACAGAAAATGCTTTGCGCCTTGCCTCTATTCCTTTTGAGTACTATTTCTACTAAAATACATTCAATTTTGGAATGTCTAAGGTGAATGTTGTGCTCTATGTCAAGTTTGTCGTATGTGGGTTGTATTCTGTTACATTTTCACTATTGCTCGCGCGATACAGAGAATTGAGAGCATGTACATTGACGAAAGCCAAAGACGACGTAATTTAAGAAGCTATTTTCACAATTACCGAACTTAAGGAAGTTAACGTTGTCTTACTGACTGAGTAGGTGTCAGCTTATCACAATGAGCTTATATGGCATAACAACATAACGTTTCTCGTGCTATTACAGGGCAGTTGCAGACGCTTTTTGTGACGTGTCCGATCAATATAATAAAACTGAAAAAAATCTAGTGTCTTCAAGAAAAGATGGTTCTGTTGCAACAAGTTTAAACCTCGTTCACAGCAGGTGCAACTTCCGCACCAGCATCTGCTTCAGGCGACGTGTCTACTGAAATGTCGAAAACTACGTCAAGATGCAAGGACTGAGAAAATAAATTGCGCCGTTCAATTGTTCTTATTCGTTTGTGATTTCGAAGACGATTCTCCAGAGCAGTGTACAGCCTTCAAGCTGAACATAAAGGTCCGCATAGAGAAGCTAGACATTTCGGCTAAAGGCACACAATTGAACCAAATTCGTTGACTGCGGATGTGGGGTTAGGAAAATCAAAGTCAGATCGAAGCTGAACTCGCCTGTGCTCAGGACAGGCATTTAAACATCTGATGAAATTTTAATATGGACAAAAACTCGTTTAAGCTATCTATAAACCAGCAATGCATATATGGAAAGCAGTGTTTATAGCATGGCAATTAAACAGTGATAGCTTCATGGACATGAGGAGAGCTTAGCAGGCTTGGATGTGGTCACTACATGTTTGGATTTTGTTCCAGCACATGCAAGAGACCAGACGATCGCGAGACATTCTTTTTCTGTCACGGTGTAATTATTCTCGGCTTTCGTAAGCGTTCGGCTGGCATAAGCAACGACATACTCAGGGAACCCTTGCTTGCGTTGTGCGATGACAGCGCCAAGGCCAACACCGCTGGCATCGGTGTGCACCTCTATAAGGGCTGTTGGGTCGTAGTGGCGACAAAATTGGGGGGGGGGGGGAGTCAGCAAACGACTAAGACTCGTGAATGCCTCGTCGCGCTCTGATGACCACGAGGTGAGGAGCCCGTTGCTGTTGCTCCCTAGGAGCTTTCAGGGGCGATACGATGGCGGCTAAATTCTGCAAGAAGCGCATGAAGACCGATGAAACTGCGCTATTCTTTGATGGACGTTGGCTTGGAGAATTCGGCAACGGCGCGAAGTTTGTCGGAGTCGCGGACAATTCCGGCCTTGGCACTTAATGTTTATTTGTAGGCCGGCGTTCGATGAACTCGTCAAAACACGCCGGAGGCGTTCGAGGTACGTGCGTGGTGAAGTCGGGCACGAAAACTGAAAATATCGTCAAGATAATACAAACGTCTGTGCCCCTTTACGCCTCGCAGAACTGTGTCCATCATGCGCTCGAATGTCGCGGGCGCATTACAGAGTTCAAAAGGCATGAGGTTAAACTCATAGAAGCCGTCGGGCGTGATAAAGGCTGTTTTCAGCAGATCGACTTCTTCCATAGGCACTTGCCAATACCCGGAGCGTAAATCCAGAATTCAAAATAACTCGGCTCCTTGCAGATAGTCCATTGGGTCGTCCATGCGTAGCAGGGGATGGGCTTCTCCTGTCGTCCTTGTTACAAAGAAGGACTGCTCCGTAAGGTTTTGTGTTGACTATCGCCGGCTCAACAAGATCACTCGCAAGGGACCTTACGAGGGTCGAATTACTTCGCGCCGAAGCATGTCGTCGACTTGCTCGTTAATCACATGATGTTCGCTGGCAGAAATGCGATACGGCCGTTGTCGCAATGGTGGTTGAGAGCCAGTGTCGATGTGGTGCGTTACAGTTGAAGTCCGACCCAGGGAAGCTTTCCCCACGTTGAAAGACGAACAAAATTCTTCCAAGAGGGACAGCAGCTGGGAACGCTGGGCCGCTGTAAGGGTTCCAGCGATGGAGGAACCAAATAAATCTCGGGGCAATGCGTCAGATGTAGAAACAGCAATGAGATTACGGTAGGTTGCTCAATTCGGGTAGTCGGGCACGTCGATAACTTGCACGTCGTCGATGGCTTGCACGGTACCGACACATTCTCCTCGGAGCATCATGACAGGGTATGGGCACGGGTTGCAAACGAAAATTGTGCTAGTGCCCTTGATGATGTCCACGGTCGCAAAAGCTAGCAACAGGCCCTTCCTTGCGAGGAAACGGCCAGACGGCGAAAGTAATGCAATGGCGGCTGAGAGGCCACTGCAGTGCATGGACACGATCATTGAGGCGTTGGGAGCAACCTGAGTGTCGGCTTCGACAATTAGTTGCCTGGAAAGCGACGGAGCGTCAGTGGGCGTCAAATCTAGCAGCGGCGATAGTTCTATTTCGACCCGTGCGCAATCGATAACGGCATTGTGGCGCGTAGAGAAAATCCCAGCCGAGGATGACATCGTGAGAGCAGGAGAAAATGATGAAGAATTCTATAGTGTATACAACGTCCTGAATTTCTACATTAGCAGTGCAAGACGCCAAGGGTCGAATATGCTGAGCACTGGCTGTGTGAAGGGATAGTCCGTACATGGGCGTCGCGACTTTCCGAAGTAAGCGGCAAAGTGTAGCGTCCATAAAACATACGGCTGCTCCTGTGTCCACAAGTGCAGATGCGCGGACACCGTTGACAAACACGTCTATCACATTGGATGGGCTGCAATGAGGACTTGTGCACTTCGACGTTGTCGCAGCCCTTGCCTCTTGGACTGCGACTGTTAGTTTTCCTCATCCCGAGGTACGGCAGGAGGTCGCATCGGCGATAACGAGCACCAGCGTGGAGATGGGGAACGGCGGGTGTTCGGCGGCGGGCGGTATGTCGGAGATACACCGGATGGTGAGTCGTAAGATGGACGGGGCGAACGGTTTGTCATGGAAGATGCGACGCTTGGCGGCTGCACATGAATACAGAAATGGGCCACGTAACCGGCGTAGCCGCAGTCAAAGCATACAGGCCGGTTATCAGATGTACGCCACCGGTTCGCTGTGGCTGGTCCCGTACACGTCGGAGTACGCCCTGTATGGAGCGGCTGGTGATAGGACTGTATAGCGGGCTGCACTGGTGATCTAGCCACGACGACGGCATAAGTGAGGGGCACATGAGCAGAGAGTGGGTGGGGCCTCGCGACGACTTCAGCGTAGCTCAGCGGTGCTGGTGCCGAGGTCTGCTGGGGTGGTGCCAAGACCTCGGTGTAGTTCAATAATACAGGCGCAGGAACATGGTGGCGTTGGTCGGGCAAGACACCGGCAATTTCTTGCTCGTTGGCACAGCGGAGCGGAGGCACGATAGTCGAAGCGGGCTGTGGCACATGCGGCGGCTGAGCAAAGGGTACCAAGGAGAGTTGGCGTGCTACTTCCGCCCGAATGAATGCTTTCATTTCCGCAAGCAGTGCGGTGTGGTCGAAAGTGGCAGCCAGACCAGCGATATGTTCGTCGCGTGATGAAGACCAACGAGTCAACTGGCGCTGCCTGCGTAGCTCCTCGTAATTTTGGCATAACGTAACGACATCCAGCCCTACCACTTGTAAAGGCGTTTTTTGCACGCAAGCGTTAGGGTTGACTGTTGCATCAGTTCAGAGAACCGCGAGCGCGAGCGGCGTAGTCCGACCGATGCGCTGGAGAGACTGACCCACTAGACAGCGCTGGTAAGGATGCTCCACTGCATCGTCCCTCTTTTTTACTACATTATGAATATTTATTGATCTGAAATAATGATCAATTCACACGTTCATCATAAATATTAGACCATTTACTACGGGCACCCCTGACACTGAAAGCCACATAAACCATTTAAATTATTCAAGCAATACAAGCACTCCGATCACATATTTTATGCCAATCGCCTTTCACAGACGTCACTTCGCGGTGAAATAATAGAGCACTGAAACCGATTTTTTTTATCGCAGCAAAAAAAAAAAAAAAAACATTGCTGATCTAAAGTAGAGGCGGCTGCCTAAATATGCGCAAAATATTATTGCACTGCATGCACCAAACAATTTAATCACGTGTCGAGAGCGGAAAAATCGCTTGATTTCCTGTTTGCATTGGCACGACTGCAAACAGCGAAGTCCACCAGTGGCTATTGGCTGATTTCGCAGTTACGAGTGCATTTTCAGTGATGCTACTTGTGTTTATTTCGAAGAAAATAAATAACAAATATATAGGTATGCTATCTCAAGAAGACAGTAAAAGTATTTCAACATTTGCGCTAGCTGAGTGGCCTGCGAGACAGCCGCCGCGTGCTGCATAGCGTATATGCTGCGACCGCTCCGACGTGGTGCCAGAAACCCTCTCGCCAGGGAGACACCCAACTTATTGGTGGAGCCTGGGCCCCTATTCACCTCCTCTGTGGAGCATCAATCCCATGAGCTCTTTGGAACTTCAAGTTCCAGATCAAAAGTGAAGGAAACCACCTCGAGTGTTTAGAGGCGAATTTTCGCTGTCGGTGAGAGCACAAGGACCAAACACCCTTGAGCCCTTGAAACAACTGGTAATATCTTTATTTGCTCTTATGTGCGCCATAAGCTTTATGGTTTCCATGATAAGCCTAAATACCTTTCTGAGGTTATGATATTTTATTTCCTCACCAGTTATACATTCTAACTGTGCTTTCGAAGATGTGGCACGCTTGTTATCAAAATTGAGTCTCAAACTGCAGTTGTGAAGGCTGGTCAAGTGAGTCCAATTAAGGTAACGTACGCATTGTGTACGTATTTATGCACGTAGATATTGGTTAATGGAAAGAGTGTACACGTGTACATTAGAGAAATGTACTGATAAGACATGCAGAAAATACTTTATCTGAAAACGTTTCAATATAAAAAGATGGCAGCTGACTTGCGTGCTTGCAGTATCATAACTAAACTTCAACGGAAACTGCTTCTTTCGAGATGTTGCAAGGAAAATTTCAGTTGCCTCTATTATAAATCGCATAATTTCACACGTGGTCCGTATATAACTGGTACGTTTGAAACCTCGCCCGCATATGATGCTTTCGAGCACATGTCGATGTATTTTTCCTCCGCTTGTAATGTATATTTTATACGTATATTTCCACGCCCATATATAACAGTATTAAACCTCGCCCGCATAGGATAATGTGTATTTATACATTGTAATTAATGTGTAAATACACATAATGTGTATTTGCGACCTATATTTCCAGGTAGTGAATTGCTCAGGTAGTGAATTACACATTACCGTGTAATAAGAAGTTTACGTAGTGAAAATTTTGGCGAGATATGTCCGCCATTGCCTCGTTTTGGATAAATTTGATCTAGGTTGTAGGTATAGTTCTCGTATGGCAATGGTCTAAATTCCTTGCAGCTACTAAAGCACTCTTAAAACACCCCGGAGTGCCTAAAACGCATTTCTTGGAAACACCACAAATAACCCACCAATTTTGCACCATGCCTACGCAGCACCCACGGCCTGGTCCGTCGTTTCAACAAATTTACAAGTGCCTTGTTTAGTTTAGCGACGGCACAGCGAATACCGGGCATAACGCCCATCAAACTATTAGAAAAAACTCTCGACTGAAACTCCGGTTCATACGGCAGTCCGATTGCTCTCAGGATTTCTGTCTTGATCATCACTTGCGAAGATTTCGTTGTCTCTAGATATTGGCCTTTTGTCCTTGATGATGATAGCGTGTTTCTTGAAGCGTTGGACGAGTTTTCCTGCTTAGTTTTCGAAACCTAAGAACTTTTTGGTACTTAGGTTTTGAACCTGAATGGTGGCATTTCTGTTTGAAGAATGTTTTGTAAGTATCAAAACAATCGCTCACTACCGCCCGCCGCCTGGAGGTTTCGGAGTAGTGCCTCGTGCGTAATATAGTCAAGGCACTCTTCACATCACTTACCAGGATGGAGTACTTGCGATGGTTTTCCAGGCAGTTTAGTAAGTCTTCCTTGAGTTGTAATAGGACGTACATCTTGCCTGGAAAGGCGTGACTTGAAGCCAAACATTATGTTGGGCATCAGGTCGTTGTCTTCGAGGTGCAGTTCGTGCACGACGTGTTCCATCAGCTTTCAAGTACGCGATATCGGGGAAAAGGGGCAGAGATTCCCTACTTGTAGTGGTTCGTAGGGCTTTGGAATCGTAATTATTTCGGCATGTTTCCATACGGCGGGAATTTAGCCCTTGTCCTAGAATTAGTTCGTATAATTTTGGACATTGTGTACTGATTTCTTGTTGATATTTAAGACGAATGTGTTAGTAACCCTGTCCTTTACCGTTGAGGTTCTCCGAGTTAGATTTGCCAGTGCTGCCGAAATCTCTGCTTGGGAAAAGGATCTGTCCAATTCTTGATTGGGTGTGCCTTTGTATGACTTCCGATTACACTTGCTCTGGGTTTTTTCTTCCTTTAGTTTATTTTTCATTTCTTGCAATATTTGCTTCACCGTACATCGGTAATAGTGGATTAACTTTCCAAGGTTATGTCCCTGTTCTGTCTTAGTTTCCATCATTGTTAGAAGTGACTTCAGATTGTTCCACGTTTTTCTCGTGCTTAGCGTGCCTTGGAGTTGGTCACACGTTTGGTTCCAATTTTGCCTGCTAAGCTTCACAGCGCACTCCTCAGTCAATTGAGTAATGCGGGCTCATACATTGCTGAGTTTCCGGTTTTCTTTCACTTCTTCCATTGTTCGATAAGTTCTCTTGCGACTTGCCATAGGTGAAGAAAGTGAGAGTCGACTGCTGGTGTCTCCATATTCAATTGCATTTCCTGGGTATGCTTTTCGGCTTCCTTGATGACGGTTCAGATCCAATTTTCAATGTCTTTAACTATGCTGGCTTTATCACTTTTCCTGAAAGAAGCCTAGTGTAATTTGTGCTTTCCTTGCTCGAATAGGTGTCTTACGGTGCAGCACTTCAAATTTTAAAATATAATAGTCGCTACCCAGGTTCTTCTCGAGACTTGTCCACAGCGCCTTAGGGATTGCCCCCGTAAAACTAATATTGGGAGCTGATGTAGCGAGAGGGCGTGAGCGGATCATTGTACAACGTCAGGTGACATAGCTGTGTGGTGTCGCGTGTATTTCTTTCGTGGAGGGCGATGACCTCAGGCTGTTCTAGTTTCACCAATTCTTGAAGATTCGTGCTCTCGTTTCGGATTGATCTGCCATTCCATTACCAGATTTTGAAAGGCAGATGTGCATCCTTTTTTATAAATTCGGCTTCCCACTATTTTCTATTTCATCCTTGGTGTCGGTGTTAATGGTTTGTCTGTTGGTATAATGCACGTCTGTTCGCGCCCTATTTCATGTATGGATATCGCCTATTAGGGATCTTGTGATGAAATTACGCTTAGCGTAGTTATTGAAGTTGTTGATGTCCTGAAGTACGGCTTGGATTGGTGCCAGTTGATAAGTTACTTATTGCTGTAGTTGTTGCGTTACTTGGTGGAAAATTACCGCATAAACCAGATTATATGTATAGTGGGAAGTATAGGTCGACCCCCTGAGTTTAGCACAAAAAATGCAAAAATAATAAAACAAACAAAAATGACCGAAACTAAATTATTTTCGAAAAAGCACCACTCACCCATTACTGCAACCGCAGCCTCATTCGTCGGAAGTACCAGGACTGTCCTCGAAAGATGGCCGTTTGTCACAGGCCCCTTCAAGTCCAGCTTCTTGCGCGAGCTCCACGGCTTCGCAGCACATTTTATACACGGACACCGACAGCGAGCGAAAACGAAGTTCCCGCACAAAGTCCGCGAGTGCGTCCTCAAGCTGCGGATGAACCGCACTACGCGCATGAAATGGCATTTTGCACGGGTTGCACTTCAGCAGCTTTCTTTTCTGCACTCTCCAATACCGCACGCTTTCTTGCGAAACGCTAAACTGGCTCTGAGCTGCCATGATGCTGTTCGCTTCGGCACGGTTGCTACAGGTCACATTCGGCTAAAAACCGCTATATAATGCGAGCGACGCTTTCATCTTGTTTTTTTAATGAAAAAATCTCGACTTATATTCTGGTTTATACGGTAGTCCGTTTGCTGTCAGGATTTCTGTCTTGATCATCACTTGCGCCTCTTCTTTGTTGAAGATTTCGGTGTCGCTAGATTTCGGCCTGTTGTCCTTGATTATGATATCTTGTTTCTTGAATCGTTGGACGAGTTTTCTTACGAGTTTTCTCTCCGTTTCTTCGACTACACTATCCATGATTTTGCGCGTCTCAGCATAGGCATACGATATTCTCGTTTGTGAACTAGATCGTCATCTTGGCCTGATCTGAATCTATAGCGCCCTAATCGGGATTTCGAGTTGCTTCGGGATGCTCTAGGAAATTGGGTAGTAAGGAGAGAGTCACTGCTAGAGCTTCTGGCTGGTATTGGGCGCGACAAATCTGAGTTCCAGCTGAGATCCCATCCCTTCCACTTTAATAGTGCTTGTTAACGCATTTTCCTCACTCAAAAAGGCGGTAGTGGTGGTTGTAGCTTTCTCTGGTATTCTCTTGCTGCTGCTTGATCTGAAACTTGGCATATTTACATATTAGTATACATTCATGGTTTAGGGGCTATCCAATTTACCGCATAAATTACAGAAGTTGAGCTTTGGGGGCGGACAGATGTCTTGCTTGTGCCCGGTGTCTCTGCACACTTTGCAGTACTGTACACACTTTCTGCACGGCCTTAATCACCGTATGGCTCCACCAACGTTAATTCTGAAGGGAATGTACAGTCGTTCAATGTAGGTCATGGCCGAGCTTGGTATTGCAAGCATCCCTTCTCTATATATCTACCGTATATCTGCCCTGAGGCGTAATTTTGCGCGTTAAGCTTTCGTTAGCCATTCCTGGTTCTAGTTAATGTACTACGCCTTTAACGACGTCTTCTGCGATATTGACTATTCGCATTTATTTTGTGCAAGACTCCTCCTAGTTAAATTTCCTGGATCTTGGAGAGCACTTTGTGGAAAAGTTCAGTGTCTGCTGTACTGGCTAGCCTGACATTATCTTGCTTTTTGCGCTTAGTACTGCCATTCTTTCGTTCAAAATTGGCGTTGTTATTCCACGTAATCTATTGCGCTATTGCTAGCTGCGACCGTCTAGAAAGTTGAACTCTTGCCTGCGTTCATTGGACAATGTTCTCTTCCTCTCTCGGTAGTTGTGGGAATAGCGTCCTTTTTCTTGCCAATTGACGGTAGTGTTCTTCGGCGTTGTCTGCTGCTGTGATGGCTTCTCTTGTGGGGGCGGTTCTGCGTCCTGCACGTTTACAGACTGCTTCATCTCACATTTCGTTAACCACTGGCCTAGTTCTTAGACTGGGAAGGCTTAAACTGGGAATGCTCTTAGACTTGGAAGGCTTAGGAGTGATAATCAACGGCGAATATCTCAGCAACCTTCGGTTTGCAGATGACATTGTCCTATTCAGCAACAATGAGGACGAATTACAGGACGTGATTTAGGACCATAACTGAGGAAGTGTAAGAGTGGGGTTGAAGAATAATACTCAGACGACAAAGATAATGTTAAATTGCCAGGTAAGGGAACAATAATTCGGGATCGCCAGTCAGCCTCTTGAGTCTGTAAAGGAGCACGTTTATCTAGGTAAATTACTCGCAGGGGACCTTGATAATTAGAAGGAAGTTCACGGAAGAATAACAACTCGGTGCTCGAATGACGCATTGAGCGAAATGCAGCTCCACTAACGTGAAACCTGGGGAGGTGCGAAGCATGCAGTGATGTACCGCTAATGGGCTCATACTGCCTTAAGCAATGGCTCATAGCCCCGTAAACGCGGCCTCCCCATTACGACGGCAGAACAGAAGTCTACGCTGGATTGATGAGCTGCAACACAGCCATCTGTGTAAGACGACAACGACGACGAACGCGGGAGAAGTGACACAAGCGCGTGCCGAGCGCGAGCACGAACCGCTTGCTTCAACCCAGCCAGCTGTGGAAGATGAGGACGACGACGAAGCGAGCACGAGACGCTTGCTTACCGTGACTGCGAGGACGACGCCGATTACGACAGGAGACGCCAACAGCCCGGGCGCATAAGGTGCTTCGCGCCTAAAACGCACATTAATATCACCATCTGTTCAGATACATGACTTCACTAGGTGTCAGCGCGATAGAGGGGGCACTTACGCACAAACTACCCAGCTTGCTTATGAAATCTGCTTCTATTTTTTCCCGCGTGAGTTGTGAGCTGTGTCTCGCCAAAATTTCATTTACTCTATTCGTGTCAAGATCCTACTTCCAGAAGCGGCCGCCTTGTGTGGTGGGTTCGAACCTTCTTGTAGGCATAGCCTGAGGAGGAGGAGGATGAAATAACTTGATTCAGTGGTGAGCAACCCCTCCGGTAGCCTGAGGATCTGCAAGATAATGCGTTCCGAATGACAACGCAAAGCCCGCTTCTACCGTGACGTCCTGCTTCTTATACTTTACCGTTCGGACAGTCCGTCTACGGCACATAATAAGTGGCGTAAGTTGTCTGCTACAGTCGGCAGAATTGTTGAATTTCTCTTGCAGCATGCGCTTTTACAACTACGTGATATTACTCCAAAGATGCCTCCACCGCTGAGGAACAGTGTGCACCTTGTTGGTGATGTGACCCTCCCAGAAAGGGTGCAGCATGGGTTAGCCCTTGGACCAAAGTTCGCTGCGGAACCTCGAAAGTCGCCGCATGAGCTTCTCACCTTTGTCAGGCAAGTTGCAGGACGTGGCCCTGATGCCGAATCTTAAAGGTATAATGCAGAAGGTGTGGTCGTTTTGGCCCGTTGCAAACCTTCCACTAAGGTACTGCCGACAGGATATGTCCTGCCTTTGGGTGACTAATTTTAAAGCTACCCTTGCCATCGATCCAGTTTTTAAACGCGATGACAGTGTTTTCCTTGTAAACGTGAAATTGAACGCAAAAAAAAGCTGTGCAGTTCCCTTAGACTTGAAAAGCTAGCAAAATGATAGAAAAAAACTAAAAATCTAAACCTAGATATTTTTTTTCAGCTAAGACGCATAAGATTGGCTGCCCTGTGCGGGCCATCGTAACTGAAGCAGCGATTTCGAAGAAAGCTGTTGCCTTGTTTATGCAAAATAAACCAAATCTTCTAATTGTTGACGATCCTTTCCTTGTTAGGGATTCTGGTGAAGTTATTAGTTGTTTAATAGAGAGTGAAAAGGGACTTAAAATATTCTCGATCGACGTTAAATATCTGTACTATTCATTTCAGCATGACAAGTTGCTACTATATATTGAATAATGCATTGGTGGTTCTGGATCAGTTGGCTTTCAGAATTCTGCTGGTGTTGGTGTTAGTGACTTCCTTGAATTCCTGGCCTTCCATTTACAATGAACTTTTACCTGGTGGAATGAGCGAAATTGCATTCAAGGGAATGGTGTATGCATAGGATCGTGCCTGGCACCGGTACTGAGACATATTTATCTATCTCATCATGATCGCAATATTCAAGGTCACCTAGACGCGTCTCCGGTTGTCAATGTGTGTAGTTTGAGGATGAATTTCCTCGTATTTATTGATTGCACTGATGGCTCTTTCGATCCTACTGCTTCTAGAGTTTTATAAAGTTTGAAGAAAGAGCCTCTGGAACTTACGCACGAGCTTCCCATGGACAATTACTTGCGTTTTATAGATCTTGGGATTTGCCTTTCTAACAAACATGTGTGCTGGTTCTTCGAACCGAGCAGTAGAAAGCCAGTCTTGCCCTTTAACTCGGCACACTCAAAGCTGGTTAAATGAGGTGTTATAAATTTATGCCTTCTTAATAGCCTCAATAAAGCATGCCCGCACGAGATCCAACATAGTTTTGCCGCACAGGTTGGTCGCCTTTATTGTGTTTGATACCCTATTGCCTTAATTTCATCCATAGCATAACAGCTTCTTAAGCGCACCAAACGTGATGCGCCCGCTCAGCCACGGAGCCAGCCGTTTGAAAGGTGCCGGTTTGCAGTGCTCCCGTATGTTCACGATGTCTCCCATAGGCTAAAAAAGATTGGGCAGAGTGCCGGAATCGCTGTCGTTTTCTCAGCCCCGAAAAGCTGGCAAGGCTCTGTAAACGTGTCAATGTGCCTACATCACATCAGAACTGTTGCTCTGTCGGCCACAGAAAATGTTTTGTGACATGCGCAACTAATGTTGTTTAGCCGATTGCCCTGTTTTGCGGCAGTAAATATTTTGGGCAAACCAGCAGGTGCTTAAACGATCGCTGAAGAGAGTACTACAACAATGTTCATAGCGCTGTACACGGCAACTTGGACAACCCGGGATTGCGGCTGCGTCGGCCTGCGAGCCCCTCTTCGAGGATACGGAAGTTTTGTCGAGGCACAGTTCACAGCTCACGCGGGAAATAGCTGAAGCAGATTTCATCAGGAAGCTGGGCAGTTTGTGCGTTAGTGCCCCTTCTATCACCCTGACACCTAGTGAAGTCATGTACTGAAGAGATAGTCGTAGTAATGTGCGATTTTTTTCACATGACCATATACTAAGTACATATGACTTGCTGTTAAAGCACCCCTTTTTTGATCGCCTTTCATTTTCTGCGCATGGCCCTCTTTATATTTATTGTCACGTTCTAGGAGAACAGGCGACCTGAAGCATTGAGTTCGAGTCTCTGACCGCCAGCTGGTCAAACGCATAGCTCAAGCACCCGCGCGTGGATCCGAGTATCTTCGTCTGCTTCTTCGCTGGCGCCCGTCAAAGCAGGTGCCGGCGTATGGCACGTAGACGCGTCTTTGGCTTTCTAATTATGTAGCACATGTTGCAAGGTGTGGCAATATATTGTCGCGGGCGAGACAACAGAGACAGTCAGAAGTCCACGTCTTTATCGGAACCAGACCAAAAGAACAACGTTCTCTTCTTCTACCTACCCCCCAAGCGTGTACGTGCCACACTAGATGGCTCATATGTGTCGGCATGTGCCATTACCCCCCTCCTAAAGAAGCATCGTCTCGATGCTGCAAATGAGGGCAAAAAATATATAAAAAATGAGGGTTACAATAGAAACTAAAGAAATGTGTCGGAACGCGAAATAACAATCTGGTGCTATGAAAGAAGGAACAAAAGTAAAAAAATAAAAGCATTGGACCCAACAAAAACGAACAAAAAAAAAACAAAAACAAAAGGACGACGCTAAGTCGTCAATAGTCATTCGACGGTCGAGTCACGGCGCGAAAAATATGGTTTTAGTCTTGTAACATGAACCACTTCAGTTTGAGGAAGCCGACGGGAGTTTCTAGGCGTGCCTTCTGGGAGAACCTCATAGGTAACGTCACTGAGTAGCCGTACAATCTTCTAGGGAGCGAAGTAGCGACGCAGCAACATTTCTGACCGGCCGGGCTGTCGGATGGGGTCCTCACCCACACTTCATAGCCAGGATTGTAGGCAACCTCTCGGTGGCGAAGGTTGTAGCGGCGTGCGTCTGCGGTTTGGCGACACTGAATACGGCATCGCGCGAGTTGACGGGCCTCCTCGGCGCGCTGGGCGAACATGGCCGCGTCCGTGTTAAACATTCCCAAGTTGTCGGGAAGGAGCATGGCGTCGAGCATCGTGGTGACTTCTCGACCGTGCACTAAGCGAAAAGGTGTGAAGCCTGTACTTTCTTGAATTGCGGTATTGTACGCAAAAGTGACGTAAGGAAGGATCTCGTCCCAGTTCTTGTGGTCAATGGCCACATACATTGACAGCATATCCGCGATTGTCTTGTTCAGGCGTTCAGTCAGTCCATTTGTTTGGAGGTGATAAGCCGTAGTTTTGCGATGTGCAGTGCCGCTTAGCCTCAAGACTTCCTGTAGCATCTCGGCGGTGAAAGCTGTCCCACGATCAGTAATGGCGACCACTGGCGCTCCGTGACGGAGGACAATGCTGTGCACGACAAAAATGGGCGATGTCTGTTGCAGTAGCTTTCGGGAGTGCCTTTGTTTCGCAGTACCGTGTTAGGTAATCGGTAGCGACCACAATCCACCGATTGCCGGACGAAGACGTGGGGAATGATCCCAGCAAGTCCATACCGATCTGATGAAATGGCCTCTGCGGTATTGCTATTGGTTGTAGCAGTCCCGCTGGCCTCACAGGCTGGAGTCTTACGTCGTTGGCAGTCGCGACATGTGCGAACGTACTGCTTCACAGTCTGCGAGACGTGGCCAGTAGTAACAGCAGGCGAATTCGTTCCAACATGCGTGCGTACCCCAGGTGTCTGGATGACGCTTCGTCGTGACAATCACGTAAAATATCGTCACGAAGCGAGGTCGGCGCAACTAGCAGGTATGTAGCTTGCGTATGGTCAAAGTTCTTCTTATAAAGGACGCCATCTCGGAAACAAAAGGAGGCTAGCGCAGCGTGGGAAATTTCGAGGAAGACTTGAAGTGCGCCCTTCCAGATAGTCAATGAGAGGGCTGAGCTCCAAGTCGTCGCGTTGATGTTGAGCCATATCTGTTACTGATATGGCAGAAAGAAAACTGTCGTCCTCTTCAAGGTCAGCGGAGGCACTTCCGACTGGTGCACGTGAGAGACAGTCAGCGTCGGTGTGTTTGCGTCCTGACTTGTGAACGATGGTGACGTCAAACTCTTGCAGTCGAAGGCTCCATCACGCTAGGCGACCTGAGGGATCTTTGAGATTCGCGAGCCAGCAAAGCGAATGATGGTCGCTGACTACTCTGAATGGGCGACCGTACAAGTATGGCCGAAACTTCGTTATGGCCCAGACAACGGCTAAGCATTCTTTTTCTGTGGCGGAGTAGTTTTTCTCGGCAGCGGATAACGTTCGGCTCGCATAAGCAATCACACGCTCTACGTCATTTTGCCACTGAACCAATACAGCTCCAAGGCCGACGTTGCTGGCGTCTGTGTGCAACTCCGTGTCAGCGTTCTCATCAAAGTGACTGAGTACAGGTGGGGCCTGGAGAAGGTTGCGGAGGGTATCAAATGCGAGGCGCTGATCCTGACCCCAAACAAACGGGATGCCTTCCTTCGTAAGTTGGTTGAGCGGTTCAGCGATCTTAGAAAAATTTTTTGACAAAGCGTCGGTAGTACGCACAGAGCCCCAGAAATCGGCGGAGATCGCGCTTATTTGTTGTCACAGGAAATGCGGCGACGGCGCTCGTTTTCTCGGGGTCTGGGCGGATGCCGGCATGGCTTACAACGTGACCTAGAAACTTCAGTTCTTCGTACCCAAAATGACATTTCTCGGGTTTTAAAGAAAGTCCAGCTGTTCGAATTGCCTGAAGAACTGTCTGAAGGCGCTGTACGTGCTGTGCAAACGTGTCCAAAAAGACCACCACGTCGTCGAGGTAAACGAGACACGATTGCCATTTCAGCCCAGAGAGAACCGCGTCCATCATTCTATGAAAAGTAGCTGGCGCTGAGCATAATCCAAAAGGAAGCACCTTGAACTCGTAGAGTCCGTCAGGAGTAACAAAACCGGTCTTTTCACAATCACGCGCGTCGACGGCGATTTGCCAGTAGCCACTGCGTAAATCCATGGAAGAAAAGTAGCGAGCGTTGCGTATACGATCCAAGGAGTCATCTATTCGGGGCAGGGGATAAACGTGTTTCTTCGTGATCTTATTTAATTTTCGATAATCCACGCAAAAGCGCAAGGTACCATATTTCTTTTTTACTAACACAACTGGCGAAGCCCAGGGACTGGTCGATGGCTGGATGACGTCATCTTTAAGCATCTGCTGAACTTGGTGACGTATGGCGTCTTGTTCCTTTTGCGATACGCGATAGGCATGTTGTCGAACGGGTTCTTTCGGTAGGTTCGGTAATGATACGATGCTGCGCAAGCGGCGTCTGGTTAACCTTCGTCGTTGTAGCGAAACAATCTCGAAAAGAACCGAGTACATCGAGAAGCCTTTCTCGTTGTTCTGATGGTAGGCTCGGGTTCAGATCGAGAGTGCTCGCAAACTCCATGGCAGAATGGTCACACGGTGAAAGAGCAGCTAATACTGGCGGACTGTTGACGTCGGCAATTTCTGCAAAGTATGAAATCGCAGTGCGTCTTGTGAGATGACGATATTCCTCACTAAGGTTCGTGACCAGCAGGTGAGCCTGTCTGTTTAGAGGCTGAATAACTCCTCCGGCAACGCATATTTGTCGTGCAAGGAGGAAAGACAAATTTGCCTCCGCAATTACAGCGTTCTAGGGTGATACAGCGTTCTTTTGCCGCTTCCCAGACGCGCCGTCTAGCGTCGTCGGTGCGTCTCTTTCTCGTAATGCGACCTAGCAGGGGCGTTGCCAGGGAGGGGGGGGGGGTGTTTCCGTCCTGTTCACATTCCACACTGACAAAGATGCTGCTGCGAGGAGGCAGAGTCATGGATTCATCGGACACACGCAGCGCATTCTTCGGTAATTGGGTGATGTTGTCAGTTTCAGAAGTAAAAGGGTCCTCGAACGACACCAGCAACTCACGTAAGTCAATGATTGCTCCGTATTCACAAAGAAAATCCATTCCAAGGAATATTGGGCGGGAGCACACAGGTAATACGAGGAAAGACCCCGTGAACGTCGACGCACGGATTCGAATACGTGCCGTACACATTCCAGTTGGCATCACCAGATGACCACCTGCCGTGCGTAACTGGAGCCCTTGCCATGGCGTGGTGACCTTCCTCAATTTAGATGCGAGTGCGCCGCTCATAACTGAATAATCGGCACCGGTGTCGACGAGGGCAGTAACAGCATGATTATCAACAACTACGGCGATGTCGGCCGAAATAACCCTATTACTGTCAGAAAATAAAGAAAAACCGGAACGATCGTCGTCGGGTCCTTGCGTCGAGGGAGGTTCTTGGAATGTTCGTTGGAAAGCGACTTCACGCCCAGAAGTCGCGGTTCCTAGTTTCCCCTGTGGGGACTCGGTGAGCGGTTCCTTAGGGGAGCGTAAGACGACGAAGGCAAGCTAGGTGACACGGACCGGCGAGGGGATGGTGATCGCGATTGGCGGCGCTGAAGAGTCGATGGAATTCTCTGGCTCGTCAGATACGCTTCGGTATTCGCGAGGACGCTCACCGTAACGTGGGCACCGCGCGCCGGGATGGAAGCCGCGGAGACCCAGCTGGCGGTACTGGCAGTCGCGGTACACGTGACCCGCTTCGCCACAGTGGTAGCATAGCGGACGGTTATCCGACGAGCACCATACACTTGCTTTAGTAGCGCTCTGTCTTGAGTGATCAGGGGGTCGATACGTAGGTACGGTCCGGTACCTTGAGCCGGGTAGCGGATGCGAAGAGGTGTCCGGGAACAGATGTGTGGCCTGGTCCACTGTACGCATGATGGGATCTGTAGATGGTGGTGCAGGAGCCCTCAATGCCGCCGCATATGTTAGCACAGGGACCTCGGGTCTCGGTGGTGCGAGTGGTTGCACCGCCTGTCTGATTTCACTCCGGATGACGTCCGCAAGTGCTGTCATAGGTGGTTGGGGTCCCACTGGTGTCACTGCTTGGAGTTGCCGCAGTTCGTCACTGCACAACGCTTCGTATGAAGTCTGCGAGGGCCTGCTTCTCGCTGTCGGACCCTAAGAGAGCACGCAGTAGCCGTTATGTCGTGGCGTTCGTACTGTGACGACCGGTGCTGAAGAGTAAGCTCCATCGTGGTTGCCTCACTCACGAACTCGGCCACAGTTGTTGGTGGATTGCGTACGAGTCCGGCGAAAAGCTGTTCCTTGACTCCACGCAATAAATGTCGCACCTTCTTTTCCTCGGGCATTGCAGGGTCGGCGCGTCTGAAAAGACGAAGCATGTCCTCGACAAACATCGAGACTCTCTCGTTGGGCCGCTGGTTCCTAGAAGAGCTGGCTTGTTCAGCTCTCTCCTTTCTTTCGGCGTTGCGGTACGCATCGCAGAGCTGTCGGCTAAACTCTTGCCATGTCGCAAAGGAACCCTCATGGTTCTCATATTACGTCTTCGCAGAGTCTTCTAGCGCGAAGTAAACTCTCCGCAGCTTGCGAACATCATCCCACTCGTTGATGCTGACAACCCGATCGAAGTGGTCCAGCCAGTCTTCAACGTCTTCAAAAGTGTCCCCGTGGAACGGTCTGGGTGTCTGTGGCGCATGAAAAACATGCGGGAGAGAATACTGGGCATCGTGGGTTTGGCTCGCCTGGTTTACAGTAGTGGTTGACATTGTTATTTCCTGTCTCGATGACAAGAGAACGAATTCGGGTGGTACTCCTTGCAGGCGGCGGCGGCTTCTTGCTGTGGGAGCTGTGGCTGTCTGTAAGGTGCTAGGAGTGACGCCGGAAACTTGGGAGCGAAGGTGCATTTACCCAGCATCTCCACCAGTAATGTCGCGGACGAGACAACAGAGACAGCCAGAAGTCCACGTCTTTATCGGAACCAGACCAAAAGAACAACGTTCTCTTCTTCTACCTACCCCCCCAAGCTCATATGTGTCGGCATGTGCCAATATATATATATATATATATATATATATATATATATATATATATATACATACATGATGTGGCGACGGCACCAAAATTTTGTTGGGAGTCAGCCCTGTGTTTGTCGTCTCCCTCAGTCTTTGTCCGTCGCGCTGTATGCGTTTTTACCATGAATTGCCAACTAGCCCAAGCAACCATCCTTGTTCTGTTCAACCAGAACTGGGTAGCCCCAATTTCGGCACCACGCACAACAGGGTCTTCGCGGCAAAGTCTCTTCGCCTTGTTTTGACGAGTACGATCTGAACTGTCCGCCCGGCGTCAACGGCGAGCTGCGGCTTCTAATGCTCTCTGCACAGCAGTCTGCTGAGCCGGATTAAGCCTGGTTGTAGCCGCGCACATAGCTCTACGATTCCCTTCTTCGGCAACGATTCGTACCTTGCGAGGAGACGCGATAACGTGTACCGAAGAGGTATCCAGAATATGTGGCGCACATCTCACGTCCCTTGACCCGTGGATCCGTACGTTGTTGTTGATGAGGATGATCATGATAGTTTATTGGAATCTTCACAACGGGCTGGTGATAAGTAGCCACCTAGCCTGCTTGAGTTAACTAGGTCCAGTTACATGCAGCATGCAACTGCTATATGCAACTTGCATGTCAGGGACGCTGCGTTTGGAGGTTACCTAGCATGGCGCCACCATACTGGCGGAGGCTCGGACAGCTCGGGATAGCGTTGATTGCGCGCCTCGTCTGAATCGCATCTCGTCGTCTGCGCCTGCGCACGCTGCGTTTGCAGTCGCCTTACCTAGATGGCGCCACCATTCTGGCTCGGGTCGTCTGTACCCGCGCCTGCCTAGGGCGTGTTTATAGGGCTTTTTTTCCGCTACCCGATAGTAAGCGCTTGCGTGGCTCAGTGGTAAAGCATCCGTCTCCTGCGCAGCGGGCCATGGCTCGATTCCGGTGGGGGCCGGGTACTTTTTGTTGCATTTCTGGCGATAGCGGTTACGGTCACAGGTGGCGGCAGACACCATCGCGAACCGAAATGGCTATTGGAATGAGCCCATAACAGCTTACGCTGTAAAAAAACGCCGCCTTCTCTTCGTTCATCTGCAACAATACAACACAACGTTTTCTTTGAGCCCTTCACCAGACAATGTTCTCGTTTCGGTTAAGCCCGGCATTCACGCTCACTGCAAACAATACTGTTTTTCTGTGCTTTGAAAGGCGCTTCACGATAGAAAATGCTACAACTCAACTATAAAGACTTTTATTTGCGCCAGAGATCAAGCACAGGAAATTATCTTGAACTGTTTGAATACAATATTCATGGACTCCACGTTAGCGTGCCCTTGTAGTAAATGAAAGAAATAGACTGCCTAACCATTTATTTATTCCCATTCAACTAGAAACATTTCGAAGACTACTAAGTAAATAACTTGATAGATCTTACACCTTAAGAAAACAGTTGCGCGTTAAAACGACGACATGTCTCACGTATTAAAATTAGAAAGATCCTAACTAACTTCAGCTGAAAACTGATACGACGTCCAAGCTGCAATTTTCAACATATTTTGGCAAATCTGCGATAACAGAATTCAATTATGCAAAACTGTGATAGTGCTCTTGACAAATCAACCCAAATATACGAAGTATTTTAGGATTTCAGAAAAGCACTTCACCTTGTACGTCAAAGTAAACCAATAGAAAAACTAGCATTGGCTAACCTTCCGACTTGCATTGGTAATTAAATGGCAGGTCGTTTATCTGACACTGCGCAACACATTCCTTTCAAGGGATTCTTTATGGTCTATTGAAATATCAGTAACCTCGGGAATGCTTCCAGGCATTGAGCTTGAACGTTTATGATTTTGATATGCATTCTTGATATCATTAGCGACATTCGTGACTCTCTTGCAGCTGGAAAATTTGCTGATGACTATGTTTAATGAGGTTCTATGTCACGAAGAACAATTATTGCTTTAATCTGACCTTATACCTTTCTTTCCTGGTGTTGCTGGAGGGGTATGGAAATGAGATATAGTAAAACTGCTTTCATATCGATACATATTGGAAAGAACACGAAAAATGCCGAACACCAAGAAGCTATCTGCGTCACTGTAAAAATATAAACGTCCGCGACCTCAAGAAGACAGTAAACGTATTTCATCTTTGTATATATTGTCACGAGCCTCGAGAAGTAGTCCTGAAGGTTTAATAAACGTAGAGCAGCTGGCTGTTGGAAGACGCGACCGTCGGAGCTGCCCCAAGCAGAGAAGGAGCGCGCGGTCTTCTTTCTTCTCTTGGGCTCCACCCACTCTTGCCCTCGACCCACTACCTACAGGTGGCAATATCCCCCCTTCCGAACAAAAGCATCGCCTCGACGCTAAAAAAATAGGCGTAGAAGACAAAGAAGAAGAAGACAGGCAAAGCGAAAGTACACAAAAAAATGTAGCCGTCACGCCGCAGAGTCAATGAACGAAGAAGCAAGCTCCCAAAGATAACTGAAAAGTAGAAACAAAGAAGGGAATGAGAGAAAAAAAACGAAAACAAAAAATGTTACGGACGCGCAATGTACGGCTTCATGCGCACATGATCTATGTCTGAGGTCGGTTGTCTTTGTGTCCTACTCCGGGTCTGCGATGTTGTGTCCGGAACAACTTCGTAGTTTACGTCACTGACGCGGCGGAGCACTTTATACGGACCGAAATACCGGCTCAGCAGCTTTTCACAGAGGCCACGATGGCGAATGGGGGTCCACACCCAAACTTGATCCCCGGGGTTGTAGGACACGTCCCTGTGGCGGATGTTGTAGCGTCGTGCGTCTGCCTGCTGCTACTGGCCGATATGCAGCCGCGCGAGCTGCCGAGCTTCTTCAGCACGCTCTGCAAATTCCTCGGCGTCAGTTGTCAATAGGTCAGCGTCTTGACACGGCAGCATAGTGTCCAGCATCGTCTGCACTTCGCGACCGTAGAGAAGGCGAACGGGCGTGAAGCGCGTCGTCTCTTGCACGGCGGTGTTATACGCGAAGGTCACGTAAGGCAAGATCCGATCCCATGTTTTGTGTTGAACGTCGATGTACATCGCGAGCATGTCTGTGACCGTCTTATTCAGTCGCTCGGTAAGTCCGTTGGTCGGTGGATGGTACGCGGTCGTCTTGCGATGCCTGGTGTTGCTCAATTCAAAAACTTCGTCCATAAGCTGCGCTGTGAATGCTGTCCCTCTGTCTGTTATTACAGTGGAGGGAGCACCGTGACGCAAGACGATGTGGCGCATGAAGAACTGCGCTACCTTTGAGGCCGTGGCTCGTGGGATCGCCTGCGTCTCAGCATAACGTGTTAAATAATCAGTCGCGACGATCACCCATTTGTTGCCGTCGGCCGAGAGAGAAAACGGTCCGAGAATGTCCATGCCGACTTGGTCGAAAGGCGTGTGAGTCGCTTCAATTGACTAAAGTAAGCCAGCCGGTTTAACGCATGGTGTCTTGCGGCGCTGGCATTCACCACAGCCTTTAACGTACTGTTTGACGCTTGCCGAAAGCCCGGGCCAATAGTACATTTTGCTTACTCTAGCGAGTGTTCGTGAAAAGCCTAAATGAGCAGATGTCGGTTCGTCATGGCAAGCGAAGAGGATGTCGTCGCGCATGTCCCTTGGAACCATCAGGAGGTAAGCACGGCTGGTCGAACGAGCATTCTTCTTATAAAGCATGTTGTCTCGCAGACAGCAGGACGTCGGTGAGCGGGACAGATGACGTGGTATGGTGGTGTCGCGGCCCTCTAAATGATCGATGATCGGTCTAATCTCAGCGTCGTCACGCTGCCGTCTGCTCAAGTCCGACGAACTAATGGCGCCCAGGAAGCCGTCATCATCCTCTGTTTCCTGACTGGCAGGATCAATGGGCGCGCGGGACAGCGTGTCAGCGTCTTCATGTTACGGCCAGACTTATAAACGATGGTGATGTCAAATTCCTGTAGCCGCAAGCTCCACCGTGCCAGTCGTCCTGAAGGGTCACGCATGCTTGCCAACCAACAGAGGGCATGGTGGTCCATCACTACTTTGAAGCGACGACCATAGAGATAGGGGCGAAACTTGATGATCGCCCACACGACCGCGAGGCACTCTTTCTCCGTAGTCGAATAATTCGCCTCGGCACGGGACAGGGAGCGGCTGGCATACGCTATAACTCTTTCCACTCCATCTTGAAGCTGGACGAGCACTGCGCCAAGGCCAATGCTGCTGGCATCGGTATGCACCTCAGTATCAGCATCATCGTCAAAATGTGCATGAACGGCTGCTGACTGCAGGCGCTGTCGTAATTCAGCAAAAGCCGCCTGTTGCTCATTATGCCACACAAATGGCGTATCGTCCCTTGTAAGGCGTGTCAGGGGTTCCGCTATCTTCGAAAAGCCTTTAATAAACCGGCGATAGTAGGCGCACAAACCCAGGAGCTGGAAACGCCGCCCCAGCGGCAAGCTTGTCTGGATTGGGTCGGACCCCTTTGGCGCTTACTACATGCCCGAGGAACGACGCCTTCGTGACTTGAGCTCTTCGTAACCAAAGTGGCACTTTTCGGGCTTAAGTGTGAGGTCTGCCGATCGGATGGCTTCTAGCACACTCCTTAGGTGGTGAAGATGCTGCTCTAACGTTTCAGAGAAGATGACCACATCATCCAGGTACACAAGACAGGCCTGCCACTTCAGTCCAGTAAGGACAGTGTCCATCAATCGCTGGAAAGTAGCCGGGGCTGAACACAAGCCAAAAGGAAGCACTCGAAATTCATAGAGCCCATCTGGAGTCACAAAGGCTGTTTTTTCGCGGTCGCGTTCGTCTACCTCGATTTGCCAGTACCCGCTTTTTAAATCGAGAGAAGAAAAATAGTGGGCACGCCGTAGTCTATCTAACGAGTCGTCGATACGCGGCAGCGGGTACACATCCTTTTTAGTCACGTTGATGAGCTTGCGGTAGTCGACACAGAAGCGTAGCGTTCCGTCTTTCTTTATAACAAGAACGACCGGAGACGACCACTGGCTGTTGGAAGGTTCGATGACGCCATCGTAAAGCATCTCCCGGACTTGCGTACGTATGGCTTCGAGTTCTTTTGCCGACACGCGGTAAGGCTGCTGGTGTATCGGGCGTGCGTCTTCGTACGTGATGATCCTGTGTTTAGTGATGGAAGTCTGGCGTACCTTGGAAGAATGAGCGAAGCAGGTCCTCAATTCAAGCAAGAGCTTGCGCAGTGCTGTCTGGCTATCGGTGGACAGTTCAGGATTGATGTCGAGATGGCCCAGAGACGTGTCTACTGTCTCCACTACTTCTGACGTGAAACAGTTGTTAACGTTTGCTACTGCATCTGCAAACGCTAACGAAGTGCCGCGGAACAGGTGTCGGGGCTCGTAGCTAAAGTTGGTAACAAGCAATTGCAAGTGACCAGCACAAATCTTTGTCTGTGACCGTCTATTGCGGTACTATCTACAATAGACGGGCACCTGGCTGCCCACTGTAGAAAATGTGACGTGAAGGAACCATGCTACCCTCTCCTAAAACAAACTGTTGTTGTGTATCGCCACAGAAATAAGGTGACGAGGGAAATTGTCGAAGCAGCAGAGATAGCTAGAGGAGGTGATGATTGTGTTAGCACGCCGTCTATTCTTTTATCGAAGAAAGAGCTTGAACTTTTTGGAATAATAGCCACATGACTGTTTTTCCTTTTCTTCTTTCCTTCAGAGCGTATTTTGCAGTGCCTTTCCCAGTGATTATATATATGCTTACCAGCTGCAATAAAGCAATTGTTGAAAGTTAGCGCTCGTCCCGTGTTCTTCCTCGTCCTTGTGTTGTTTTAGCGCTATGAATCCCAGTTTGGGTAACGCCTTGACCCCCAGCCACCTCTTCTCAGAAGCTTCAAGCTCACTAGTGAAGAAAAACGCAAAGAGCAATCTGCTCATTGGTGCGATAACTACCGCAAACTACACTTAGGCATGAAGCAAAATGAAAATTTTTATGGCAAGAGATTCGTGAGGCGACGCCCTATAAGAGTGAGGCCATACCATGGTTACCTAAAAGGTGATCCCAGGCCCGTTTAAGGGCTGTACCGAAGCTAAATATAAGACTAAAAATGCCGAGCACATTCTTGGACAATTCGGAAAGTTTATAGAGCACTTTCCTTCATCGCAGAGTAGGCTTGGTTGTATTTTTGAAGAAAATAGGGTACTCCATGTGATGAGTATTCTGTGCTAACAGATGAGCCCGTCTTTTCAGTTGGTGTACCTAACGAGAAAAGAAATATTTAACCTGCTAAGGCTCTATGAGGGGGGGGGGCACGAACAACAAAATTTGGAGTTTATACGACAGCTAAAGTAGCTCGTTCAACTCGCCATGGTTGCTTAGTGGCTATGCTATTGGGCTGCTAAGCACGAGGTCAAGGGT
This sequence comes from Dermacentor silvarum, assembly GCF_013339745.2. Classification (NCBI taxonomy): domain Eukaryota; kingdom Metazoa; phylum Arthropoda; class Arachnida; order Ixodida; family Ixodidae; genus Dermacentor; species Dermacentor silvarum. Next base: position 21,706 of record NW_023606639.1, on the reverse strand, counting down.
TCGAATCCCGGCCACAGCGGCTGCATTACGACGGGGGCGAAATGCGAAACAACCGGGAACTTAGATTTAGGTTCACGTTAAAGAACCCCAGGTGGTCAAAATTATTCCGGAGTGCCCCATTACGGCGTGCCTCATAATCAGATCACGGTTCTGGAACGTAAAAACCCTTATTTTAATCTAGTTCACGTTTTGCTTGCGTCTGCGAATAATTATTGTTGTGACAGAGGTATTGCGAAGCAGAAATGTTTTTATCATCGCCCCTGATCACTCGGCAAAACTTGTCCAAAGAACTTTTGGTAAATCATAAATCGTGGTGATTACAGGAACAACATAACCTCAAACTATGAGAACCACATTCTTTATTAAAATATGGATTACGTAGAGACGTTTAAAGAATTCGTTTGGTACCTATTTCATCTTAAACGAGGACGAATTGCAACGTTCCCGAAGTTGTTGAACCTAGTTATCAATACTAGACATCCCCGCAGGGGCGTGTGCGTCAGCAGGCATTTGGTGGCTTGCGGCACTACCGACCCGAGCACACGAGGGTTGGCCCCTCCCTCGTGTTGCCGTGCGCGGCTTAGCCGTGTCCGGGGAAAAGAGGATCCTGGGGGTTGAGCTGATGCCGGGTGTTTGGACCTTTATGGCCACTCAGCAGAAGCTACGCACCTCTTTGGCCTCGGCTTCACGTAGACGGCACCCCCGGACTGACCCACCTCTCTAATATTCGTATTTTTCTCTCACTTTCAATCTTTCCTGTCTTCTCCTCTCTTCTATTCACTTTCGATCTTCTGGGCAGCGAGGGTTAGCCTTGTGTGCGATAACCAACCTTGGTTATACATATTGGGTTATAGTGGCTGTGTACAGCTGGCGATGCCAGGCTCTATGCACAAGTCTTGTCACGCCCCCTTGTTGGGCTCCGTGTTGGGCGGCTGGCATCGCTGCCGAAATAAACAAACACTTGATGGCTTCGTCAATCCCCCGACTCAATGATCGACCTCTTACAAAAAGAGGGCGCACCGAAGAAAACTTTCAATTTTTTGTCAAACGCAAAGAATGTTTCTCACGTTTCCATGTAATTCATAGCCTCAACCTGAAACGACCGCTAGGACAATTTCACCTTTCTGTGTTTCCAAATATCTCACTGACAAACTGGGCCGAGGCTACAAAGTGACCAAAATGGCCAGCGGCGACCTTCTCCTTGAGGTTCGCGACACGGACCAACATTTCCATCTAGTGGCATTCGGCAATCTTCAAATCACTGTGACACAACACCGGTCAATGAACACAAGAAAAGCAGTGATATCTGATGATGACCTACTGAACCTGAGCGAAGAAGAGCTCCTAGAAGGCTGGAAAGAACAGCATGTGATTGAAGTACGAAGGATAAAGATTAAGCGCGATAACAAAAAATACCTACTAAGCATTTGATCCTCACCTTTGCGACAAGCGAGCTGCCAGATTCCGTTGAAACAGGATACACAAAGACAAGAGTGAGACCGTACATCCCGAATCCCCGCAGATGTTTTAAGTGCTAAAGATTCGGCCATGGCTCTCAAAGCTGCCGTGGCCGACTGACATTTGCCAAATGCGGCAACAATGAACACACTTTCGATAACTGTGGTAGTGCGCTCCACTATCCAAACTGCGACGATGATCATGCGGCATATTCACGATCATGCCCTACGTGGAAGAAAGAGAAAGATATTATTACTACGAAAGTGAAGGAAAACATCTCATTTCAAGAAGCACGGAAACGTGTTTCCTTCCTGCATACCGCAGGGTATGCTGGTGCAGCGCGAAAGGGGGCAACGCTGCAGCAGACTCCGGCATCGGCCGGGCCCACAAGAGTGTGGCCACGGCTGTGCCACCAGCCCCTCAGGCGACAGCAGCCAGCGCTACTGCGCCGTCTCTGAAGGAGGGCCCATCGACCTCTGGGTTGGTGGCATCCAAGGCCCTGCTTTTCGAGGCAAGGCCCACCCCGAAAACACCCCGCTCGCTTGAGCGGAAGTCCAGCGACTCCCTGGAGTTGATGGACACAACCCCAAGCCAGGCGGCGCATCCAGCGCCTCCGGAGTGACGCGATTCTCGCGACCGCTCCAAGAAAGACAAACTCCGGATTACGGGGCCTGGAAAGGCTTCGTAAGCCAACTAGACACGTCTCTTGACACACAGCCCAAAAACTTAAACAATATGGATACACAAATATTACACTGCAACGTGAGAGGCCTAATGCACAACCTCGATGGCAATATAGAACTTTTACACAAATACAATCCAAAGGTGCTGTGTGTTCAGGAGATGCACCTAAAACCAACATAATGTAACTTCATCAGGAAATACGCCATTTTCCGGAAAGATCGAGATCACGCACTCGCATCTTCGGGTGGCGTCGCCATTATAGTGAACAAAGATGTTGCTTGTCAGCAGTTACCTCTCCTAACTCCTCTTGAGGCAGTCGCAGTCCTAGCGGTACTCTTTCAGAAGTTGGTTACTATAAGTTCCCTTTATATTCCTTCGAATTATCAACTTTCCAGATCACAGTTTTTAAGCTTTATCGCTGAACTTCCCCAACCATATATCGTTGTTGGAGATCTAAATGCCCATAGCAGGCTGTGGGGTGACTCTCGTTGTGACGCGAGAGGACGCTTAATAGAAAACTTACTTTTTTCCACAGATGCGTTCCTGCTAAATAAAAAGAGCCCACATTTTACAGCGTGGCACACAATACATACTCATCAATAGATTTAAGCATAGCATCAAGTACACTCATCCCGTATCTGGAGTGGAACGTCATCAAAAACCCCTATAGGACTGACCACTTCCCTATCGTCTTAACATTAACAAAAACGGAGGAAAACTAACCTCATGTTCCCCAGTGGAAGATTGACTCTGCCGACTGGAAGCAATACAGAGAGTTCACCCGCCTAGCATGGGATGACATCCGTACACTTAATATTGACGACGCAGTGGCATATTTGACAGCATTTATCGTGAATATAGCGTCCATGTGCATCCCAGAAACACAACGAAAGCATTCCAAATGACGTGTTCCCTGGGGGAACGATGGCTGTAAGAAAGCACGAAGGAAACAAAAGGCTTGGGGCCGCCTTCGTGACTCTCCAACTACAGAAAATCTTATAAACATCAAGAAAACAAAGAGTGAGGATAGAAGAACGCGCCGCCGTGCCAAAAAGGGAAAGCTGGCAAAAATACATATCAGGCATAAACTCTTACACAGACGGAAAGAAAGCCTGGAACCGAGTTAACAAATAAACGGCCGGCAAACTCATCCTCTGCCATTAGTAAACAGCCAGGGAAACACTCTTGAAGACCAAGCTGATTTACTAGGTGCCCATTTCGAGTACATTTGTGGCTCGGCCCATTACACAGATACATTTCTACGGTACCAGCGGCAAGCAGAACGATGGCCCCTGGATCGGAAAATAACAAAGTATGAACCTTACATCCGTCCATTTAGCATGGCGGAATTTCAGGCGTCACTGAGTTGCTGTAATAAGACAGCACCAGGAAGAGACTAAATAGCTTATGACATGATCAAATACTTACACTCTGAAACTCAAAAATCACTTCTGTCGCTCTTTAACTCCATATTCTGTGGCAGTTATATCCCGGCAGCCTGGAAAGAGGCAATAATTATCCCTATTCTCAAAAAGAGCAAGTACCTGACTTCGGCCCGCAGTTATAGGCCTATAGCCCTAACAAGTTGCCTGTGCAAACTCTTCGAGAAAATGATTAACCGGCGCCTGATCCATTTTCTTGAAAGTAACAAATTACTAGATCCATTACAGTGCGGTTTCAGGGAAGGTAGGTCCACAACAGACCACCTTGTCCGCATCGAGACAAATATCCTGGATGCCTTCGTGCATAAACAGTTTTTTTTGTCGGTGTTTTTAGACATGGAGAAAGCATATGACTCCACATGGCGTTTTGGAATCCTTCGTGATTTGGCAGGAATGGGCGTCCGAGGCAACTTGCTGAACGTGATTCAAAGTTATCTATCGAACCGCACATTCCGTGTTCGAGTTGGTAACGTCTTATCTCGTCCATTCACCCAGGAGACTGGTGTACCACAAGGAGATGTGCTGAGTTGCACTCTACTTGTTGTAAAAATGAATTCTCTCCACAGTGTCATACCACGCACAATGTTTTATTCCGTGTATGTGGATGACGTGTAAATCGGTTACAAATCTTGTAATCTTGCTATCTGTGAGCGCCAGGTGCAGCTTGGCCTCAACAAGATTTCCAAGTGGGCGGACGAGAATGGATTTAGACTAAACCCACAAAAAAGCATGTGCGTCCTCTTCTCGAACAAAAGAGGTATGCAACCAGACCCCGTTATTGACCTTAATGGAAACGGCTATCTGTGAGTCATGAATATAAATTTTTAGGACTCATCTTAGAATTTAACTTTTGTCCCGCACCTGAAGTACCTGAAAACAAAGTGCCTGAAGGCTATGAATCTGCTGAAGCTCTTGTCACGCACATCATGGGGAAGCGACAGGAGATGCCTCCTTAGCTTATACAAAAGCCTTGTACGCTCACGCCTTGACTACGGAGCCATAGTTTATAACTCTGCAACACCTAGTGCTTTAAAGATGTTAGACCCCGTTCACCATCTGGGTATTCGGCTTGCTACAGGCGCCTTCAGGACTAGCCCTGTAGAAAGCCTGTATGTGGAGTCGGATGAATGGTCCCTGCATCTCCAAAGAGCGTATTTAAGTCTAACTTACTCCCTGAAGGTAAAGGCAGATGTACAACAGCCATGTCATTCCACTATAAGCGACATATCGGCTGCCAGGTTGTATCAAAACCGACCGTCCGTGAGGACTCCTTTCCCCTGCGTCTAGAAGCCTTGGCTGAAGAAACAGGCATACTACTTAAAGAGAATGTCTTAACTGCTCCCAGTCGACTTCCACCACCTTGGGAATGGCAGACTATTGAGTGCGATGTCTCTTTCATAGAGATCTCCAAGCACGCACCTGAGACTCATATACGTTCACACTTCCTCGAGCTTCAGGCGAAGTACTCGTGTGCAGAATTCTACACAGACTGCTTCCAAATCTCCTGCTGGTGTTGCTTACGCAGCTCTGGGACCGTCTTTTTACACATCTGGTGCACTAAATCCGCATACAAGTATTTTTACAGCGGAAGCATACGCTATCCTCTCGGCAATTAAACCATAAAGCTAATGAATGTTACCAAAGCAATTGTGTTCACAGACTCATTGAGCGTCGTTAGAGCTCTAATGAGTCTACGAAAACACAAGAATTCAGTTTTTAATGAACTCTACAGCTGGTTATGCTCAGCTTACATGGGCAATCAAGTGGTCATAGTGTGCTGGGTACCTGGCCATAGAGGCATAAAAGGCAATGTAGCTGCAGACGAAAGTGCCACGTCAGTAGTTTTTAAACATACAGATAAAAACATAGCTATCCCTTACACAGACCTGAAGCCTTTCTTGCGCCATCAGTTGCGGAGATTTTGGCAAAGGCAGTGGGACAGCGAAGTTTCAAACAAGCTACATATGATCAAACCCAGAATAGGGAAATGGATGACAGAGAAAACGGCAAGACACAAAGAAGTGCTTCTCTGCAGGTTAAGAATAGGTCATACCTATGGCACACACTCCTACCTCCTTTCTGGAAGTGATCCTCCAAAATGTGATAGGTGTGGAGACATTCTTACAGTTCTCCATGTTCTTGTAGAGTGCCCTGAAATAGAAGCCCAGCGTAAAAAGTACTTTTATCTCGCCTATCGTAAGCAAATCCCTCTTCACCCAGCATTCTTTCTTAACCATGAGCCGCTTTTTGATTTTAGTACAGTCTTAAAATTTTTAGCAGACGTAAACACTTTACAAATCATCTGGCCAGGGTATCTGTAGCGCAGCCTCGTCTTGGAGGCTGCAGCTGCAGTGCAAAAAGGTTGTACAGCACGTGCCTCTCAGCCCTTGATTTCAAGGAACTCCTTGAGGCACTAGTGCTATTGTATACGTCTTAGTATATCATCAATCCGTATCGGAATTTTTATAGTCATCACTTGAATCACTCGTCATTGTCATTATTTTAATACCAATATATTTTACGCAATTTACAGCGACTTGAATTTTAGGCCTTTTTACAGCCACGTTATACCAACCATCTATAACTCATATGCCACTCTATTTATAGTAAATTGAAAAACCATCACCATTTGTCATGGCGCTCTTTGGCCATATCTGGCCCTTGCGCCAATAAAAGCCATATATTATTATTATTGCGAGTATGGACAATGATTAGAGGATCCAGCTGTGCGTTTGGTTGGTGAATCACTTTGCAAACACGTCTTGCCGTGACTGCAATGCGGTATCCGTTCCTACCTTGTATACAAGGTAGAAACGTACTATTCTTGCGTAGCACTGCACGACTTATACGTCGTGGAGTGCTACGCAAGAATAGTACCTTGCATAATACCTGCATGTCACAAGTATGCGTTGGTCCACCAATTTGTGGTGTGTAGTTTATTACAGAGCTGCACATTATTCAACCGTAATATTACTATTGGTGGGTTACCGTCGCTAAGATAGGTGTACATGAGTCGCGCATATCTCCAACAGATAGAAACATACGCGTTCAACTGCTGAAAACATCTGTCTATATCAAAGAAGTCATAAACTGCACTAAGCAAAGAAGAATTAGGCAGCAGATTTTACCGCCTGTCAAGGCCACCTAAAAGTTCTTCTAGAGAAGAGAAAGAGAAATATATTATAACAGAAAAGCTCTGAGGTCTGACTTCCAAGAGAGGTGTGCCAATCTACAAGGCTGCTGTGTTCGGGTGATGGAGGAGTCGCTGCAGTACTCTCGTTTTGGGAAGGAGGCAACCCACGTGGGCATGTACATGGTTTAATCCCTTTGGACACAGCAGCTCCCACCATATTCAATGCCCTAAGCTGACTCGCCAGTTATAGCTTGTTTCGCGAAAATTGTAACTGGTTACATGTAATTGGTTACTGAAAACAGTGAGCGTTATCGAGTAAACAAGGAAATCGTTACCCAAAAGAAAAACGTAACTGATTACATCTCATTATTTACATGTATTTTTCACGTAAAAATTTGTTGCGAATCTTTTCATCTGTCGGCACCATGTTGTGCCGACAGATGAAAAGATGAAAGATGCACCTCGCAGCGCAGTTGTTATAGGCGTGTCGTAACACTTTAAGCTCGCTCTTATAGGCTTCTGGTGGCAGTCTTCACCGGCAAGCCTTAATTTTCTGTACTTTGGGGATACGAGAGGGTCATGCAGAGCTTCGGCCTCTGTCCGTGCGACACTCCGTTCTCTCAAATCGGTGAGCTGGCTGACGGTGCGGCAGCAACCTACCGGTAGGTTGCTACGATAAGCAAGTGTGGATCAGGCAACCTGACAGCGCCGTACACCACTACGTGTCAACCACTACGCTTTGTCAACCACTGATTACCGACTGTGGAGTAAATCCTCCTCAGCTATCGAAGCGGCCACACCTTGGCAACAAATGTACCAGTGCGCAAGGTGCACGCCATGTTTGCTACGGAGGACAATGGCCCCGAAAACGTGGTGTGGACCAAAGACAATGTTATAAGAAATATATAGATGTATACATCTTTTACCTTCACTTATTAAGGCTCAGGAGCGCGGTATCGAAATCATTAAGACTTTATTTTGTGTACGTTGTGAAACATCCCAGAAATGTACATGCTCTCTACAGTGCAAAAAAGTCGCAGTCCGCACGTCCAAACTAATCCCCGTCAAAGTTGATAGTGCCCCACGCCAAGCTGTGTTTAGAACGTTTTTATGCATTTCAGTCAAATGTGGTCAGGTTAGGTGCGAAAAAAATTCTATCGGGATACCGCTCAGTGTTGGGTGACGGCTGACACGTAGATGCAGGTGGAAAGGAAAAATCTAAATACGCACGCATTCTCTTACACAAAATGTGGTAGTGCTCTAATCAAACCATATGTTTAGCACTTGGCTGGGTATTGCAGTAAAATGTGGTCAAGATAATTAGAGATTTCGATCGACATACCGCTCAGTGTTGGTAGACGGCTGACACGTAGATGAATGTAGAAAGGAAAGAAGAAAGAAAATACACACATGCAGTAAATATATCGCCTAAATGTTTTGTTGAAGACTGGCGAAGCGAGCTGAATACCAGATCTTTTCTTCGCCCATAGACGAAGAATTCGCAACGCTGGACACTTCAACGCTGACAAAACTCCGATATAATATTAGTTCCCGCGAATTAACTTTGGCAGTTAAAAAGAAGGAATATATTGTTCAGACTACAAACAGAAATGCAAACACCTTGCACATAAGCCTCATTTGTAGAAAGAACCAGTAACGACCAAGCGGGATTCATCCACCATAAACTGCTAACATAAATATTCTGCGGCAACATCTGCGAGACTTGGTGTCGCTCATTGCTCCAACGCATTTACGTCCGTCGCTGTCACCGAGTGACTTGTATTTCAAGCACCAGAACGAGACAGCTTGCGGCGTGTAAAATCACCAGTAGCATGAAGAGGCCACTAACATCAAACTGATTATCAGCGTCTACGTTGTCATGTACTTGGTAATCCCAATCAATCAGCCCCTGCTCTTGAGCGGCAAGAAATAATCTTCTCAGTTGGTCATACAGTTCGTGGAACTTGATCATAATGTATCCACGCGCATGCATTCTGAAGGGTTGGACAAATGCTCGAACATTTGGACATTTATTTGGGAAGGAGCTTTGAAGACCCGCATGGCTCAAACATACTCGGTCACGTCTCAACGCGCACTACAAACACGCAGAAGTGTTTTTTTTTTCTTTGCAAGCGCATGATCGCCATGTTTCGAAAAAGCAAATTGAAGTTTGTGAATCAGTGACTGTTGCGTCACGTGGTTCACTTCTTTGTTTAGATTGGAGTGGTGTGTCAATTTCGAAACAACGCAAGGTGCGACTTCGTTTCTCTCAAGAGCATGCTCGAGTTTCTGCAACGTGTCTATGCGATATGCAGGGCACTTGAGCGTTAACATAGATGTCAGCTCACTACGAAAATACACGGAGAGGGGAAGTATCGCCAGAAGCCACAGACCGAGAGGTGCCTTGCGAGGGACAGCCATGAGACGAACGACGTTGGGCTGGACAGCCGAGGTTGCCAGCACTGCAGCCAGTAAGAACATCGCCGTATCCGAGGAGCGGCGAAGAGCTGACCAACCTTTCTCAGCGACTGCAACCGAAACGACCACCACTAGTGCAAGTAGGAATATTGTGGTTGCCACCAGCTTCCAAAACTCACCCGCGGATTCTAAAAGCGTGATAACATGGTGGCAGTCTACTCGAGAATATAAACCATCCTAATGGATTAAGAGTAACGTGAAATCAAAAACAAAAAGGTTTTCCATGCGTACTACGCAATCGAAGAGTACTATATGCCACTGCCAGGTAATCCCCATTCTTTGGTCATGTCGTCTTCAAAAAGGCCCAGTCGTTTGACTCTGACGTTTACTGCAGTCAATAACGCTAGAATATTTTTAACTCTCTTCCCGTCACAGGAATTCCGAGTGCCCCAATAAACCTTTATTTTGAGGTAACCTACCGTGAATTGTTTACCAATCAGGCTTTTTAAATTCCAACGGCTCGGTATTCGTAGCTTTGCCAAGATTTCCTTAGATCCAGGGTTAGGATCTGTAGAAAAGTCAAGAGGCCAGAAAATACTTTTTTATGACAGTTGAGTTCATTCCAAGAACGCCAACTGTACCGCGCGTCGGGACATTCACCCACGAGCTCCTCATGTGAGTGGGAATTTGTGAGTAGTGGCAAACAAACACGCAGATTGTCACCACAACCTGCAGCGACAAGTATCGGTTTCCTGTATTGAGTGATGCTTCTCCAGACATACGACTGGAATGTTTTGTTTGGAACGCACCACGTGGTTATTGGTCCGCCGAGTAGCCGCGCAAATGATGCGTCCGCTTCATTCCACGGTTTCTTGAAGGACACCACGATGACGTCGGTGATTTTTGTGGACAGCGACGGAACACTTGCTGGCTGGTCTTCTTCTGGCGTGTACTAATGGACTAATGTACTAATGGACTAATGTCAGTGCCGCAAAGATTGATGCAAGCAGACAGCACTCCGCAGAAGGCATGTCACTGCTGTAGATTCTGAAAGAAAAAATAAGTAGCCATGTAACCTTGCAGGTTGAACGAACGCAGAAATTGGATACGTCATCTTACTCACGCATTTACACACTTTACAACTCACCTCAGGTATTCTTAGTGTATGGTATTTGACGCTGTGACCACGGACATTGGAAGTTAGCTCTAGGCACCTGAAAAACCTAGTAGGGAAAAGAAATAATGCCCGCTTGTGTTCGCTTCACTGCAACGCTTCCTGCATATATGTTAAAGCAATTTCACAGTACTTGAAGTGCATCGGTTTCAGAGGCCGCTTATTATTGTCCCCTTTCTTCCTTCCGCGTGCACTAAGTGCTTGCTCTCTTCCTCTTTCTATTCCCCCTTTCTCTTACCCCCATAGTAGGGTAGCAAAGCGCAGGCTTGACTGGTTGACCTCCCTGCCTTTCCTCTGCTTGCTTTCCCTTTCTCCCTTTGCACAGAAAACTGCCGAGAATTCAGGGTGTTGCCAGCCTTAACTAGGCCAATCAAGAAACAAATTCGGGGTAGCTTGCACTAGTAGCGCAAGGCTAAAGACACAGCGGAGCTAATCGGTTCCTAGCTGGTCGTGGCTATAGGAAGTTATAAGTTATACGAAGTAATGCCTAGTGATGCTAAGTTATACGAAGAGTATAAGCATTTCCTCGTGGTCCGTGGCATCGGATAACGCATCGCGAATCATTTGCAGTCTGAGCACACGAGGGGAAGTGCGGCGAAAGCTATGCACAGTGTTCGGCCGGTGGGCAACAGACGGCACGCCGCGATGACGTCACGGCGCATGCGCAGTAGCGCGCAGCTTGCGGGAGCTCAGCGGAGCCGTGTCTCTGTCGGGCGAAGCGAGCGCGCACCTGCGCCAGGTGGTTACTAGGTGATGCGATGTGACGTCATCGCTACTGCTTTGGCGCATGCGCAGCTAGGCGAGGTTGGGCCAGGGGGTGCGCAGCTGTGGCTTGGTTGTTGCTAGGCAACGGCGCGGAGTTTTTCCGGACTTCCGACATTTCTCTTCTAGCTTTAACAGCTTCGCTGTTAAAAACTGCGTTCTTTTTGACCGAATTTCAAGAATGGACTATATGTACTTATATATAAGGCTTTAAAGCTATACATGCTGTAGGTACTAGGGATAGTCATCTCTATGTTTGAAGATGACCACAAACTCGTAGTGGGCATGCAATAAGGTGCAGCTATTGCTTGTGTGGCCAAAATTATATCTCCTGCACGTGACGCTCGATGAACCATCTGGCCTCCTTCAACTAAGCAGTTGAAGGAGGCCGGATCTTCGATCTAGAGTTACTATAGTTAGGGTTTCTTTACTTGCAGTGCCACAATGAAATGGGTTTCAATCGTGAAATTGATTTCCTACCCGCTCAAATAATCTCATCGAATCCTTCTCAAGTTGTACAGCCACACTTCACACGAACGAAGCTGTTCCAGCCCTTTCTTAATCTCGATCTGTCGATGACTGTAACTCTGCCTAGCGATTCTGCAGATTGCAATATCGTTGATGATTTTTCAGCTGACACCTTAACCCTCCGCTGTGTGGGTAGTAATCCTACCTGCAGTAGTTGTCAATAAATAAACGCATAAATAAATTCATAAAGTATATAGAAACGCAAAAATAATTTCGATATATTACCAATTCACTACAATCACCTGGTTTGCTTGAAAATATTAAGACAAAGAACCGCTCATAGAGAAACGCTGCCGTACGTGGACCGTATAGTTCAGTGTTCGATGAAGTTAAAATGAACTAAAACGTATTATACACTTCATGGCAAGAAGTTATTGGTGTAATTCATTCTAATCCTCAATGAAATTATGCAATACCCGCGGCAGTGGCTTAGCAGCTATAGTCTTGCGCTGGTAAGCACGAGTTCGCGGGATCAAATCCCGGCTGCTGCGGCCGCATTTCGATGGGGGCGAAATACAAAAAAACGCCTGTGTCCCGTGGATTGGCAGAACTGCACGTTAAATATCCCCTTCTAGTCAAATTTAATCCGGAGCCCCCAACTGCGGCGTGCAACATAATCAAATCGTGGTTTTGGCAACCCTATAATAACATTCATGTATGTCATTCCTTAGTAATAAGTTCCAAGCACTATTATAACGACATTAAGAGAAACAGTGCTGCAAACCATTATCGCCGAATGACGGAACAAACGCGACAAAATGTATCAAGAACTAGAGATAGCACTTGGCGTCCTTTGCTATTGGCTATCTCACAAAAAAAAGGCTGAGCGGGTGCAGCCGCACCTCGAGGTTTGTTTAAATCTGCGTCATTGTAGTCTTCGCAAAATGCCTGAAAGAACAGCCGCTGGAACCACCCGCCTTGTTGACTTAGCGGCTATGTGGTTGCGTTGCTAAGCGACAGGACGCTGGTTCCATTCGAGGCCCGAGGCGGCAGCACCTCCATTGGGACGAAATGCAATAAACGCTCGTCTACAATAGCTTGTCAACGAACACTTCGAAGAACCGTGGGTGGTCAAAATTCGTATTCGCCTAGTATTCGTATCGTGGTTCTGGCACGTAAAACCTGAGAATATTTTATGTCTACATAGGCAAGCTAGTTCGTAGAGCAATGAGACCTTCCGTAAACTTGAGTCATTTAAACATTTGTTCCTTACTTGGAGCATTATTTTAGCAGATACGCTCAGCTTCTATTTACCGCTAGGAACGGCTGACCATAATACGCCGATCAGTTTCCCCCCACCGAGACTGCGGAATGCTCCTTCTACGTTTCACGTAAGCAGCTCTTTTCAGAGCGATCGAGTAAGCAGTACTACGAGCTGCCAAACAATAATTCGCAAAAGCGTCTTCAAACTCGTGGAATATGCGAATTCACTCTGCTGAACAGGTAGTGTAATTACAGTCGCTCGTGTTACAAGAGCAGTAGACAGAGTATGCATCGCTACGTCGACCGTGCTGCCTGGACACAACGCCAATTTTTTTTTGCTCATTACAAGCGCGACTAAGAAAAGCAAGGCAAAAGCATGCATGACCCCTCACCAAGATAATCATGCAACATCTTGCAATGAGGCAATGTAAGTGGTGTGGGCTTTCAAGTGAACGCAAAGTCTCGTAACGTGTAAGCACGTTAAGGCGATTAAGTTGCGCGACAATGATTTCTGTTGCTGACATCATCATGAACAAAACATCGGAATCTTTGTTGCTGTTAAAACTCACAGAATCCGTTTTTTTTTGTTTTTTTTTTGTCCACGAACGCAGACTATTTCATTGAGCTTAACTTACTTTCGAGGATCTTTTGAATTTTTTGCCGTCTATCACTCTCATATTTCTAATTTTTACATAACCATCGAACGCTACAGGGTACGTTGCCTTGGCTACGATTCGTAGTAACTCAGCGTGCTTAAAATAAGATTGGACGTCGGGTGGGAAGCCACTGATGTGAAGGGCCAAGCAGTGCTATGTGGCACTTCAGCGATAATTTTTCATTTTATGAGGTGTTGCCAGAACCTACCCCAAGGGGAAACACACGACAGACAGAAATCAGTCAACGCAAGTGCTGTTGTCTCTGCAAATTTCTGCGAGCCTCTCACATTTCAGTTACCTTGCATACACGGGAGTATACAGATTTTTATTACAGACGCGCTAGTTCCGTTACGTTTCTGCAGACCAGACTCGCAAATAACAGCGTCACTTGCTCTGCCGGGTTACACACGGGTGCCATCTCATTTTGTCCCGGATGTGAGGTGATAAGAACTAAAAGTGAAAGCGGCCTATTCCCTTCACGGCGCTGGTTGAAAAAAGACGGCCGCTGCAGACTAACTCGAGTACCTCTGAACCGCAATCTGGTTGTGAGTCCAGCTTGATGGTAGAAAAGGAAACATGGCAAAGGGAGTAGAAACGGGACAAAATGCTGAGGGAGCGAACGGCACGCGTCATACGTTCTCTTCGTAAGTTGTCCCGTTTTTGCGCTGTTTGCCGTATAATACTTCACTGAGCGTAGTCGCTGAGAACTTCCTTCGCAGCCGCTCACCATGGAATCGTCACAAGGTGGCAACGCCCCGATATGTGAATTAAAGCTACCTGTATAATCCAGATCGAGTGCAACTGCCAAGAGCCGGTCGATTCGGCAACACCTCTGAACTGCGCCCGACCCGTATCAAGATATCTGCATTTTACCGCGCCTACTGTATGCCAGGACTTCAGGTCGCTAGGATAATCGCTATGATCGATGCACAAACCATAGGAGAAAATGTGGTTGCCGCATTAGGTAACAAAGGAATGAATCAAAACACACGTATTTTCTTCATGACACCGAGAAAGCATCCAAGAACTTGGGGTGTTTTCTAGCCGTGCGTTTACGGTCAGCATTTTGTGGAGTAGCCTTGGAAAAGTGTAGGATTGTTTGTTTGTTCGCGGCTGTTGTAAGTGCGATGATTGTGTGTACCGCGTTGCGTGAATTATTCTTCTTTTAACAGCGAAGCTGTTTGTAAGCCACTTCCATAATGTTGTACATGCATTGGACTTCACATAGAGGACAAATATTTTGAGCAATCGCTTCCGAGTTACATAATGTACAAAAAGTCCTAGGATGATATACTTGCTGTTTGAAGTGAGAAACAACTCCTGTTCTTGAAGATCGTTGTTCTTCTGACGGTGGTACGGAAAAGCAGGCACGATAACGACAAGGCCCGCCCAATGGCCTGTGTTTCTGTGGTCCATTTTTTTGTCCCCTTTGTGTGTCCGTCTTTTGCACGCCATGGTTTGCATGCCAAGAGTTGCTGCGATGCTACCGAAATTTCGATCGTTCTAAACTTCTAACGAGACTTGCTTACATTACGAGACGTCGCTATATGGCAACAGAAAGCTCAAGCCCCGATACAATCTCCAGAGAAGAAATCTAACAGAAACCCCTTGTTGGACCAATATTGTAGGAGAATAGAAGCGTTGTAGGTGAACAGAAAGTCAATATTGGGCCAATATTGTAGGTGACTAGAAAGAGACGCTCAAGTGCTTTTGTAATTGGAAATTTTGCTGTGCTTTGGCAAGTTGCAACATTGCAATACAATTCCTGAAATTATTTTCCCAATTGTCCGTGTAGCAGTGCCGTAGTCGCCTTTGAAATTTTCGTCAGTGTGTAGCCAAAGCCATTTGGCTACACACTGACGGAAATTTGATGGAATGTTTTATAAAGACCAGTTTTCATTATTTCTTACTGCATTGTTGACGCCTGTCAACATAAACGTGTGGGCTTTTTTTATTTTAGGCAAGTACGACTGGTTTTGAACGTAAGTGTCTTATAATGGACGTATGGACACTTTTTCTCCAGAATGTTTAACTACGCAAGGACGGGTGTGTACGTATATCTACTGATATACAAAAGCATGTTTTTTACCAAGGCACGTCCCATACGTCTAGGAATGAGTGATTTGAAAAAAAAAAGAAACACAGCTTACACTGCGAATCATTGTTGAGTGCACCACAAACCCAGTAAAGGCCGCCGGCTTGCAATAAATTCCAGGCAAGAAATAATCACTGGGACATTCTGGCGTTAACACGGCCTGCCGGAATGCCCGAGAAATGCTATGTTCTCAAACGACGAGATTTAAAGTTATTCCTGTAAACTATTCTCCCCAAAGGAGAGAATAGTTGGCGATGTAGGAATGAAATTTCCAAGTTTTCTTTCTCTTAAAAATCGGCGGCGCGAGAGGCCAAAATGCTCAATGGAATCGGATTTATTGCAAAAAGAACATAGAGGAGACACAGCGAGATCAGACCTGTGTAAGTAAAAATTTAGAGATGGTGTTCGGCATCTGAATTTTGTAATGGAAACTTGCCATTGCCTTGAGGTACACCAATCATTATTCCATGATAAACAAGGATGGTGGACTTCACAAGACGATTTTAAAATAGATTTTGCGGAATATTGCGATATAGAGAAATTTCTGTACCTAGCCGCGGTGACACAAGCTGTTTTCGGCAAAACAGATATGACAGGGCCATTAAGTGATGCTCATGCGTATGAATCGGCCATTTCATTCAAGTGCAAACCGTGATGTCCCGGCACCCAAAACAAGTAAACCTGGCGCAAGTACGAAGGAACCGTTGAACAAAATGTTCGCAAAATTTTTGAATTTGACGAGGCTGTAAGTACTGTGCATACAGACAGTGAGTCAGTCACAATAACAGCTAATGAATCGTTTTGGGGAATCTTTCGCAGGGCTAGTATAGTCACTATTAGTTCTGTCTGAAAAATGGGTGTGAAGTCGGGAAGGCGAAGAG
This sequence comes from Dermacentor silvarum, assembly GCF_013339745.2. Classification (NCBI taxonomy): domain Eukaryota; kingdom Metazoa; phylum Arthropoda; class Arachnida; order Ixodida; family Ixodidae; genus Dermacentor; species Dermacentor silvarum. The sequence continues at coordinate 5,272 of NW_023606639.1, read as the reverse complement.
AGTAAGACCATTGAAGAGATTCAGAGAAGATCCCCACTCCTGCCTTCTCATTGCACACGGAAGCGTCGGTAGCTATTATGTTGTCAGTAGCTCGCTGGTTTAGCTGGTCTTTTAATATATTATTTAAATATCTGCTAGGCAATAGTTCCGTATGATTTGCAAATAGGTCCTCGAGTTCAATTTTGAGGTCTGTTAAGACATTATTCGAATGGCAAACTTTACGTATTGACACATTCAATTGCTGTAACTGTGCGTGCACAAGTATTATCTGAGGACTGCAGTCCTTAGTCCTGGCTGCAATTACACATGTGCAATCGCGACCACGATGTGTGAAAAATCTCAGACGGTTCAGTGAAAATCCTGGCAATGAAGTGTGGGTGTGGACCCCCATCCGACAGCTGGCCGGTCAGAAAAGTTGCAGCGTCGCTACTTCGGTCCCTACAAGATTGTACGGCGACTCAGTGACGTTACCTACGAGGTTCTCCCAGAAGGCACCCCAAGAAACTCCCGTCGGCTTCCTCAAACTGAAGTGGTTCATGTTTCAAGACTAAACCATATTTTTCGCGCCGTGACTCGACCGTCGAGTGACTATACTACATTGACGACTTACGCCGTTCTTTTTGTTTTGTTTTTTTTTTTGTTCGTTTTCGTTGTGTTCTGTGTTTGTTTTTCTTCCTTCTTTCACCGCAGCAGATTGTTCTTTCGCGTTACGACACATTTCTTTCATTTATATTGTCACTCTCATTTTTTATATATTTTTTACCCTCATTTACAGCATCGAGACGATGCTTCTTTAGGAGAGGGGGTAATGGCACATGCCGTCACATATGAGCCATCTGCTGTGGCACGTACTCGCTTGGGGGTTGGAAGAAGAAGAGAACGTTCTTCTCTTTTGTTCTGGTTCCAGTAAAGACGGGGACTTCTGGCTGGCTCTGTTGTTTGACCCGCGAGAAAATGTATTGTGCACATCTCCTTGAAAACTCATAATTTTTTTGAAAATTCTGAACCGTAAGCATACGGAATGTACTATCTAGAGTGGGCATATTAGCTTCCTGATATAACACAGTGTTGGCAGCAAATCTAGGCAGCCCAAGGCATAATCGTAGATATTTTTTTCTAATAGTATGAGAAGTCTATTTTATATGTGGAGTCCTGGAAAATAACACGCAACCGAATTCTAATATGGACCGCATATACATCTTATATATTATCCGTAAAGTATCCCTGCGTAGTCCAGAGCGACGGTGGCTGAGCCGGTGGTGCATAGCTACGGCACGTTCTGCCTTTGTTGTGATATGTTCAATGTGAGTGCGCCAGACGAGCTTGCCATCGTATATGACACCAAGGTCAGCTGACACCGAGTCAACTGGAGTAATGGTTTTCTGGTTATATTGGAGGGATATATGCACTGGTCAATTACTCACAGGGGACCCTGATCATGAGAAAGAAATTTACAGAAGAATAAAATTGGGTTGGAGTGCATACGGCAGGCATTACCAAATCCTGACTGGGAGCTTACCACTGTTGTTGAAAAGAAAAGTGTACAATCATTGCATTCTACCGGTGCTAACATATGAGGCAGAAACTTGGAGGTTAACAAAGAAGCTCGAGAACAAGTTAAGGACCGCACAAAGAGCGATGGAACGAAAAATCTTAGGAGTAACGTTAAGAGACAGGAAGAGAGCGGTGTGGATCAGAGAACAAACGGGGGTAGACGATATTCTAGTTGACATTAAGCGGAAGAAATGGAGCTGGGCAGGCCATGTAATGCGTAGGATGGATAACCGGTGGACCATTAGGGTTACAGAATGGATACCAAGAGAAGGGAAGCGCAGTCGAGGACGGCAGAAAGTCAGGTGGGATGATGAGGTTAGGAAATTCGCAGGGGCAAGTTGGAATACGCTAGCGCAAGACAGGGGTAATTGGAGATCGCAGGGAGAGGCCTTCGTCTTGCAGTGGACATAAATATAGGCTGATGATGATGATGATGATGCACTGGTGCAGTTAACGGGAAAACTAATACAGCACTTTTATTAACATTTAGTGGCATGCATAACTCATCTAGCCATGTCTCAAGCCTTCCTAGGTAATTTTGCAACAACTGGTGCAGTGAGTGTACACTAGTTGCAGATGTAAGAAATGCGATATCGCCCGCATAAACATAAACGTTTACTTCCCTGGACAGAGGAACTCTGCTTAGCAAAATGTTAAACGAAATGGAAGAAAGAACGGCACCCTGTGGTACACCTCTTGTTTGCTTGTACTTAGACGTCGAAATTCCGCGTTGATAACAATAAAATTCTCGATCTCTCATTAATTCATATATCCATGCGGTAATATACTTCGGCAAATTTGTATACTTAAGATTGTTGAATAGAATAAGGTATTCTACAGTGTCGTATGCTTTTGCTACATCCAGCGTCACCAATGCTGCATACTCTCGTTTGCGACGAGTGAGTTTAATACGGCTCTCTATATCTACATGGGCGCGCCATGTCGAGTCCCCGGGATGAAATCAATCTGACAAGGACTGAGAATTGTATCGTCCTGCATAGAAATTGTTATGCGCCCATGGACAATCCTTTCTTTGAATTTTACGAGGTGGGAAGTAAGAGAAATTGGCCTTATGTTGTCTAGGTTAAGTCCAGCTGCCTTTTTCTTCAACAGTGGAAACATTTTAGCTACCCTCCACTCTCTTGGAATCAAGAAATTTTTTAGAGAAAATTTAATATATTTCGTAGGTTTTGAGGCACGTAATCAAACAAAACTTTCAGCATTCATGTTGTAATTCCATCTGGACCTGGGGCTGACGCCGGTAATAATCGAATAATGTTCTCAAGCTCTGTCATGTGACTTCCACAACGTCGTCTCCCGAGGGAGGTTTCGATAGTCCTGTCGGCAACTTATGTGTAAATCGTTGCGCTAGACTTTTAGCAATATTCTCAAGTGACTCTGACAACAATTTTGTTGATAGAACGACTGAGTCGATATTCACTGGCTCCGGTACAACTTTACGGGATCGAAGATATTTAAACAGAGCTTTTTTATTACTAGACTTCGAAAGATATGTTTAGTCTTTCGAATCCTAATCGTCCTTAGCTTTTGAGACTGTTCGCTTAAATGTAGCAGCTGCATACTTATAATCGCCCAATTAAGAGGGCTTTAACAGGGAAGCGCAGTCGAGGACGGCAGAAAACTAGGTGGGGTGATAAAGTTCGGAAATTGAATCACGATCAGTGTGTTTCGCTATTCGTTCTTTATTTGGCTAATACTCTGAGGCAGCAGCTTCTCAAGTTTCTGACTCAGAGAAGTTCGTCAGTGCGGTCACTATCTAATTATTTTCGGCCTAATTGCTCGCGGGTGTGCTCAGTTGCAGTAGATTTGTTCTTGCTGCACACAAAGCTTGGAACATATCTGTTCTTAACTGTGTAATACCTTGTTGCAAATACGTATTATCGCTAGTAACTCGCTTACTCTTGTGGGCGGTCACAAAACATTCAGCTTCGACCATTCGTGCGCTGTCGGTGTAGTACCGTAATTCATTGTGTGTATGTAGTGAGCATATATTCAAGTGTGCGCCCATTCACTTATTCTTTACACATTGGCGAAAGAGTGGGTGTAAATTACCCTGTTGGCTGGGGTAAATGTGTGGAGATACTGTGCGCGAAACCTACTATGACAGGAAGCGGCGCAACTCCCGTTATCATTGTTCCACGAGTGGTACTCACTCTTGCCGACGTACCGGGGCTGAAGCCCTTTCTTTGAAGGTTAGCAATACCACGCTGGCGCATGAGCCAATTTCTGTATCCTCAAGGAAAGCCGTACATGTCCAAGTGCCGGAAACATGTACGGACCGTTGCAGCAGCGGTCCGCGAACTTGGCCCAACATATTCATTACATTCCTCAATATGCCAGTCACTGTTTTTACAGCCATCTACTGCACACGTCTTCAATCCACACGTCTTCAATCCACATGATTCAAACCAGCATGAATGGAGCACAGTGCGTTAGCGAAAACTCAGTTGCATTTCCGACAGCTGATCGTACAGAAGAAAGAAGCGGTAATGGTTTCGTATACGTGCGCGGTCGCTGAGGAGACGTATGGTGCGCCGCCGTAAGCGCCATCTCTTTTTTCCAGAACAAACTGCTCCGCGAAAAGGGTCAATACGCGGCGAGATTCGCAACCGCCGCGCCATCTGTATGCGGCGCGGCAAATCAGGGACGGGAGACGCCGTCCCGCTCTCTGCTGGCTGATGCCGTCTTTCATTCGCGTGTTTCCGTTCCGCGCTATATATTGGATTTGTTTCGCGTACCATAGACGAGTGCGGGCGCTTGTTATCCCCCGAGTCACACCGGGTATCACGGATACTTACATTGTAAATAATTTATGTATCTTAGGGGCACACACCTATCGAGTGAACCTATTCAAATAACATCAACTCTGTATCGAGTAACCTTCTTTACTATGCGAAGCAAATCGGAACTGCTGGAAAGCACATGAACCTTGACATTGTTGTAGGTGTTAAGCACAGCTTTAGACTACGCTTCAATTTCGTGTCCATATTGTGTGCAAAAGGGCACTTCTAAGGGCACTTCCATTTTCTGTCAGCAATTAGAGAGGAATACGAGCCTAAATGTTTTTCAAGTGTCAAGTTTCCTTCTTTTATTTTTCCGCACAACAGCGGAATCGCACACAAGCCCACACATCTCATAACACCGACATGGCGTCTCAAAATACGAGAAACTTGACAGTGTTGTAGCCGTTAGACTAATTTAAAATTTATGTGTTTTTGTTTTCATCTCTATACGCTGACTCAGAGAGCACCTAACGTGTACTGTAGGTGTGCCTAGTTGTTGAGGCATTAGAGAGCCCAGAAAGAAGGGGGAATCCGACCTGGCAGTACAGCTTCTCGATCGTGTCGAACAGACAGGCAGACGAATTCTAGCAATGCAGCAAGTTAGGGGAAGATAAGGAGTGGACTAAAAAATTATTGCCGGGCGCGATCCTGCGTCGTTTTGAGGAGCACAGGGGGCGCCACCATATATAAGGTGGCACCATATTTTACAAGCGTTTCACGTCGACGCAGCGGCTGGCCACTTAGGATTTCACAAAACCTACGACCGCATAAGACTCACTGTTCTTGGCCTGGCCTGTGTACTAGTGTTGCCAAGTACGTCAGTTCGTGAGCGTTCGTGAACGTCGAAAAGATTCGACCTCTCTTCCCGCCGGCCCTTTACAACCATTGCTGTGCCCGTCCGTTCCTTTCGCATT